>NC_133769.1:298775209-298961988 GCF_003597395.2 Chelonoidis abingdonii
TAGCATTCCATCAATTCCAGGTTCTCTTGTCTCTTCCATGAATGGTTTGTTCCAGTAGCCCACTTGTCGTCAGATTGTCCTGGTTCCTTAACATTTGGCACGGACTTTGTTAATCCAGGCGACGTCCGAGCCGGCATGACTCTCCTAGTTCGTGTCACTCTCATATTTGAGGTAGGCAGGTGAAGCGTTAGGGGGTCTTTTTGCCCAAGGACCCCTACTAGAAAGTTAGGTACCAACCAGGATTTGAACCCCCGTCTCTCGTATCAAAGGGCGGTCTCCCGTATCAAAGGGGGGCCCGCTTAACCACTACGCTATCCAGTCGCTATATAGATATGAAAGGAAAAAAAACAATCAAGTACATATAACTCAGAAAAATATATTGATAATAAAACATAAATTTATTGCAGTACGTAACAGGATCTGATTTCCTCGCATTATTTCTGTCTACGTTATAGGACACCTCCCTCGGTTTAGGTGGTTATAAGTAATAAAAAGAGAACAGAAAAATAGGGAAAGAGTGTGTAGTTGACTGTAAGGAAGTCTAATAAAGTTCTGATTTTTCCCATGACGACTACTTTGATGCTTTTTTTTAAATATCAAATATCATTTTTTTCCCAAAATTCTCTTTTTTTTTTGGTGCCCCCTGCTTTGCTGGTGCCCTAAGCACGTGCTTAGTCTGCCTATTGGGTAGTCCAGCCCAGAATGTGTGCATGATGAAAGTTGTGTTGTTTTGGGGTCGCCCTCCTGGAAAAGTGTGTGTGTTCATGCACAGGAGCTGGGGGAGGAGAGAAAGACTTAATAAACTCTCATGTCGTTTGTTAAAGGATGCTTTAGGTGCAATTGAAGGTACCACTTCCAGAGGCAGCTCCTTCTGTCTCATGGGGTTCTGTGCCACACGTTTACCTTGAGGTCTCACTTGTCCTTCATCCTAGTTCAGTTTACACATTTCAGAGGGAGATGATGGCACTATGGTAATTTGTAATAGATTCCAATGTTACATTTCTCCACATCTTTGACCATAGCAAAGCCAGTTGCTAGGATGAATAGAAGGTAATGAACACCCCTCTGAGAAAGAACTAACTGCTATGGCTATATGACAAGGGTAGGCAAACTTTTTGGCCTGAGGGCCATATCTGGGTATGGAAATTGTATGACAGGCTATGAATGCTCACAAAATTGGGGGTTGGGATGTGTGGGAGGGGGTACAGGCTCTGGAGTGGGGGTGTGGGTTCCAGGGTGAGGCCAGAAGTGAGTGGTTCAGGGTGCAGGAGGGGGCTGTGGGCTGGGACAGGAGGTGCGGGGGAGGGAGATCGGGCTAGGGCTAAGGAGTTTGGAATGCGGAGGGGACTCTGGGCTAGGGCAGGGGGTTGGGTTGTGTGGAGGAGTTAGGGCTCTGGCTGGGGTACGAGCTCTGGGGTGGGGCTGACGATGAGGGATTTAGGGTGCAGGAGAGTGCTCTGAGCTGGGACTGAGGAGTTCGGAGGATGGGAGGGAGATCAGGGCTGGGGCAGGGGGTTGGATTGTGGGAGGAGGTGAGGGGTGCAGGCTCCGGGTGGCATTTACCTCAAGCAGATCCCAGAAGCAGTGGCACGTCCCCTCTCCAGCTCCTAAACAGAGGTGCGACCAGGCGGCTCTGCATGCTGCCCCATCTGCAGGCACCGTCCCCGCAGCTCTCGGAAGCAGCAGCAAGTCCCCCCTCTGGCTCCTACATGGAGGCATGGTGCCAGCCAGGTGGCTTTGCATGCTTCTCCATCTGCAGGTGCTGCCCCTGCAGCTCCCTTTGGGCGCAGTTCCCGGCCAATGGAAGCTGCAGAGCCGGTGGCTGGGGCGAGGGCAGCTGCCCCCTAGCTGCCTGTATGCGCAGGAGCTGGAGGGGGGAATGCTGCTGCTTCTGGGAGCCGCATGGAGCTACAGCATGCACAGAGCAGGGGAAGCCCCCAACCCTGCTTCCCGGCAGGAGCTCAAGGGCCAGATTAAAAGGTCTGATGGGCCATATGAGGCCTACGGGCCATAGTTTGCCCACCCCTGCTATATGAGATTTAAAGAATAAAGTCTAAAGTAGTTGTGCAGATATAGTACATGGTTTGTGCCTAGGGGGAAAAAAAAAGGATTTCAAAGGGAAGAAGTTTTCACCTGTGTGAATTTTTCACCTATTTTTCACTTAGTCCATAGCTGCTTCCTCAGAAAGTATTTCTTTCATTCAGAGATTCCTATCCAAGCATATAAGAAGATGAGTTTTTAGTGAGTTTGAAAAGAAATGTGGCCCACATATACGTAGGATCTACTTCTTAAGAGATACCAAGCTTTTACAGGGAATTAGATGGAAAGACTATCTAAACATCATACTTAAATCTGAATTCTTCGCTAAAGTTAGACAGTGTCTGAATCAAGATAAGGATCTTGCCTCAAAGATCACTGTAGTTTGTTTCTCTTGCAGCCTAAACATGGGAATTATTGAGCTTTTAACTATAAAAGGACTTTCAAAGCAGGCCCTGAAACCATAGAAATTCTGTGTTGCTAGAGTAAAATACTGGTGGAAGCATCAAAGGCACAGTTCAACCATGTCTGCTCTTTTAAAAAGAGAACTGAGCAGGGGTCATGTGGGATGACGCTATGATAGGTAAAATTGAAGTAAGGTTTCAGTCTACCTTTGAATATACACTAGCATTCATATGATTTTTAAGAGCATGAATAAGAAACTCTACAGTCAAAGAACTACTGCAGGAGCCTGTTTTTGGCCTTTTTAAAAATCTCAGTTACAATTACACTTTATCTCCAAAAAAAGAGGCGAATAAAGCCTAAGGACTTGATTCTGCATTCCTTACTCACACAAAACTCTCATTGAGTTCGGTGGGAGATCTGTGTTAGTACTAATTGTTTGCAGTTATTGACTCTATTTACTCACAGTGGAAGGAGTACCTATCAGGTAACTTTCCTTATTCTTTAGATTTCTAGGATATACAAGCTGAACCAAAGGGAAATCTTGATGCAAGCAAAGATTCAATGCCCAAAATTTTCATTAAAATGACTATTTACTTCAGGTGTCCCATGGTTGGTTGGTTTGCTTGGTTGGTTTTTTTGGATGCCCAACTTGAGACGCGTTAAAGGTGCCTGATTTTAAGAGGGAAGATGTTCATTACTTTGTGAAAATCACGTACCTTTACAGCGTCTTAAAATGGGAACTGAAAATCTTGGTTAAGATCTTTAATTTTGGGCCCAATCATTTATTCTGTTGTATCTTTTTGGTGATAATGAGATTTTTAATTGACACAGTTGAACTCATCACAGAGGTTATCTTTTCTTGACCTATCAGCAGAAAAATACATATTTCAACCCTATCAGACCAATTTCATTCTTCCTTTAGAAGTGCATTAGCGAACATTCAGGTTGTAGTAGAAGTTACTGAACATGGGAAGTAAGGATGTATTTTCTGCTAAGGCAAAAAGAATATCAACTCTATGTCAGTGTTAGTATTCTCTCTTTCCTGTCTTTGAGAAAGATTTATATTTGTGTCTTCTGGGGGCTTTGGGACCTTTTAGGGCTTCTGAGATGTCAGAATGTTGGGTGGATTAGTTTGTCACTAGGTTCTCTCAAGCAATTGCCTTACAAATATAAAGTGAAAATGATCTTTTCATATGTTTTTTTTAATTATACATTGGTATTACATTATTACACAGAGATTAGAATTCCATCTATTGCTCTATTCTTATCTCTTTCATTATTCAGTCCCCAGAATTAAAGAAACGGTTCTGAATACAGGAAATCCAAGATGACCATGTCCTTGTAACCATTTGGTTATATTCTATTCAGAGAGTGTCTTTCTCATCTTAAAGGACTCCCGAGTCACTTTATAAAATATACTGATAAATTATACCTTATGTTATAGCTGTATATCCCCATAAACTTAAGTGGGATTACACAGATATAGCCGTGGAAGAATTTGGCCCTATCTATTGATCTGTCTGACTAATTATCCTCTCTTCACCTGCCACCCTGTCTGCTGAAATGCAGATGCTTCTGTGGTGGATCATAACAGCTGTTTTATACTCTCTGTCATCAAAACTGCACAACCATTTGGGGAGAGAAAGTAAAGCTAAAACCTGAAGCCAGGGAGTAAGCACTGTAATATCAGTAGATGTTCAGTCAGTTCTTTTTACCAGATACCAGAATTATTCTGTGGTAATTCAGCTGGTTGGAAAGTTCATCTGTTGAAGTACAGAGCAGATTTAATTCCCCCTCAAGATATAAAAGGGGTTAATCCTCCAGAGTATAGAAAAGAGCTCAAAATTGCCAAGTAAGAGTCAGATATGAGCTGTACTTGTACCACTTGAATTCTTTAGTAGAGGCTGTCTACTTAGTAACATGCTGAATGAATTCCTTTATCTGTTAATGAACATATCTGATTTATTATTCCTTAGGCAGACTTTGGTCCAAAATAGCGTTTGTATTCAGCTGGATGTGAAGTTACAAATGCCTATATTTCCTTCATCAGTTTATTTAAAACATAATGTTAAGGTGCAGTCAAGAAATCACTGTGGCCTGTAATGCAGATTCGTAGAGCCAATCCAACATGTTCTTCTTTTTTAATTTAAAACCTTTCAATACATTTTTCCTTTCTATGAAATGGATTTTTGGCAAGGAAATAATAGTGTGTGTGCATGGGGGAGTAAAAGGGAGATGCAAACAAAGAAATTGAAAGTACACTTTGATATACATTTGTTGTGGAAAAACGAACCACACCGATGATTTTAGGTCAGACAGCCCGAGGCTCTTTATTGTTTGGCCTTACATGCATGCATGGAGAGCATGGTCCCCTCACAGGAGACGGCTGCTCTGTCGGTTACAAATGTCCCTGAGCTTATAAAGATTAAAACCGCAAAACATAATGCTTAGGTTATACAGGTTTCTTGCCTTATTTGGTAGCTTAATACTAAAACAAGCATGCTGGCGGACCAACTTTCCCTTATTAGGGTTTTCCTGTTATTGCCCTTTCTGTGGTTTTGTCTGTGCCAACGACCCCTGGAATGTGGTTAGTTGTGTACAGACAGTTAGAAGGATTTAGGACTCCTTTGTTCTATCTTAATTCCCTGTTCTGGGTTTGGTTCCTCTTTTCTGGGGTCCTGTTTTTCTCTGTTAGTCCTCATATGCCCTACGTTCACTTATGCTGCAGCATAAAAGGGAAGCTAGAAAGGGAGTCTGGTTCAGAGAGCAGGACTGGGCAAACTTTAGCCAAGCAAGGACAGGATAGGCCCCTATAGGTTTTTCCCCATCACATTTTATTTAAATGCATACCCATAGTAACTAGGTCAGAACAGGTGAATAAAAATCAAATATAACAGCACGAACCATTTAAACTTGGTCACCGTTACGTATGCAGAACAGCTAACATTTGTGGCCCAAACCAAAGGGGTTTTGCATTGCTTCTGCTTTGTGAGTAATGACTTGAAATTGCATCTGGCATGGACATATTAAGATGGAATGGTGGACAATAATGGAATGTGAATGATCTTTGCAGTTGGACTTCAGAAACAAACAACTGGTCCTTCTAAGAGCAAGGCTTTGTTTCCCATTTTGCCCATACACCCCCTACTTTGCAAGGTTTTCATGGCATACTTAGTGCTTTTGTTGAATTCTAGCAAGTCTAGTTTAGTTTGTATATTACAGCACATTTAGAGAGACCCTGCTGTGTAAGTTTCACACCGGGTGCTGCTGTTCAATTCTTAATTAAATTACCTAGAATTCCATTGTAATGGTACACTTTTTAATATGTTTCTTGCAAACCTTTGGTAGATTACTTACAGCAATAACTGAAGTCATTATTTTTCTTTTAACAAGTGTGATGACATAAGTAATACACACACACCTCTTTGAATCAGGGCTAATTCTAGCACCAATTGTATCATCATTTAAGGAAGTCTTTTTTTTTATTTTTATTCACCTGTTAAAGGAAGAATTTTGAAAACAAACATACTTTTACTAGCAACATTTCCTTGGATATTTTTAAGCAATATCTTCAAACTATATCAAAGGGACTGCAGTACTGAGTATCCCGAGTACAAAGTACAAAGGGAATTAAAACAAAACAAAATAAAACAAAACAACAACAACATGTAATCTCTTTATCTCCTAATCCTGATTGAGCCTTTTGGAGTTGGAGAAACTGACTAGCCCATGTCAAACCAGTACCGGTGCTGAAAATCTGCCTCTGTTCTCATCAAACTGAGAGAAAAAAATCCAATATTGTGTGTATATTTGTGAAGAGATTTTTTTGTGTAACAGCTGTCAGTAGGGCTGATTTTAGAACTAGCCATAGGCCTAAATTTTTCCCCTCCTTTGTTTTGATCTTGACTTTAGTTCTTTGAGTTTGTGTTTCTTTGGCACAATCCATTCAAATATATACACTGGCCTCATTTATATTACCATTATTATTATGACTTTTTTAAAAAACAAGCTAACTTTAATAGAACAGAAGCAATAATTTGCTCACTGTTTTGAGGTGTGCCCCATGAAAATACTTTGTTCAGTCATACTTTAACCAGAAGTATTCAGAGTGTCACAGACCATAACCAAATAAGGAAAGTTATGAAACACTGCTCCCTGAAAGCCAACTTTTGTTTCCTGTAAGTTAAAGGCTTCAAGGTGGTGACACTATCCATTCACCATCTTTGAAGTTAATGGGGATTGGTGAGCTCAGCACTTTGATGGATCTCTACTTGGAGTTGGTGCATTTTTTTTGCAAAGCATATTCAGTGAACTGGATGTGATGGTCAGGGCCAAATTAACTTTCTTGTGGGCCTGGGGCTATTAGATTTTGTGGGGTCCCTGGGGGTCTGGAGTTGGGGAGTGGGCTCAAGACTGTGGCAGAGGATTGGAGTGCGGGAGGGGGTGCAGCTCCAGCTGAGGGGGTGGGCTCTGGGGTAGGGCCAGGGATAGCATAGAGGGTTGGAGTGCAGCAGGAGGTTTGGGGGGTGAGCTCTGGACCCCCTGCCACGGGTCTTCGGGGCACTTTGGCGGCAGGTCCCAGAGCGGAAGGACCCCCCGCCACCGAATTGCTGCCGAAGACCTGGAGCAGAAGAAGCTCTGGGGGCCTGGGCCCCACAAGAGTTTTCTGGGGACCCCGGAGTGAGTGAATGACCCCACTCCAGGGACCCCGAAAAACTCTTGTGGGGGCCCCTGCGGCAACCAGGGCCTGGGGAAAATTGCCCCACTTGCCCCCGCCCTCTGGGCGGCCCGGTTCTGGGTAGGAGTTTGGGTGCAGGAGGGAGTTCAGGGCTGAGACAGGAGTTTGGGGTGCAGGTGGGGGTGCAGGGTCTGGGAGGGAATTTGGGTGTGGGGGAGGCTTTGGGCTGGAGTAGGGTGTTGGGATGCAGGAGGTGGTGTAGGCTCCATCTGGTAGGCATTTACCTCAGGCGACTCCTGGTCGGCGGCACAGCAGGACTAAGGCAGGATTCCTGCCTTCCCTGGCTCTGTGCAGATCTGCTCCCTGAGGTGGCTGGCATGTCTGGTCCCTAGGCAGAGGGGCTATGCCGCTCTGCGCGGTGCACGCTGCCTGTGCATGCAGGCGCCACCCCCGCAGCTCCCATTGACCATGCTACCCGAACAATGGGCGCTGCGGAGCTAGCGCTGGGGGTGGGGGCAGTACACAGAGATTCCCTGAATCCCCCGGTGGGGGAGTGCTGAGGCCCAGGGACTGATGTCCAGCCTGTGGCATGGAGACTTGCCACAGGCCAGATGAAAAGAAGCAGCAGGCCGCATCTGGCCTGCAGGAGTGCAGGACCCTCTTAGCCTGAGGCCCTGGGCTGCAGCCCCTAAAGCCCCTGCATTAATCCGGCCCTGGTAATGCGAGGAATTAATTTTATAATCCTGAATTTTCCTGCTTTCTGATATGTTAGACTGAGATTTTCAAGCTGTGGTACAGAGAGCTCTTCTTGGTGGCATTTAAAGCATCCTCTTTCACAGGCGTGAAGCATCCATTAGTCATCATGCAGTGACATTTATTGTACTTCCAGCCCATTCAGGATTTCCAGGAGTTTTTTTGGACTAGGAAACTTCCTAAACAAAGCCCTGTCTGCACCAGTATGAATGATTGCTGGTGTTTCTTTGAAAATCCAAATTGGAGCATTAGCAATCACACAAGTGGACTGAAATCAGATTGCAAAGCAAATCTGAAGAGATTCACAGATTCCCAGGCCAGAAGGGACCTCTGTGATCATCTAGACTGACCTCCTGTGTAACACAGAGTAGAGAACTTCCCCAAAATAATTCCTAGAATAAATCTTTTAAAAAAATCCAACCCTGGTAAATTGTTTCAATGGTTAATTACTGCCACTCTGAAAAAAATTACACCTTATTTTCAGTATGATTTTGTCTAGCTTTAGCTTCCAGCCATTGGATTGTGTCATGCCTTTCTCTGCTCAATTGATGAGCCTATTATTAAATATTTGTTCCCCATGTTGGTACTTATAAACTGTAATTAAGTCATCCCTTAACCTTCTCTTTGTTAAGCTAAATGGATTTTACTCCTTGAGCCTATTATTGTGTTTAGGGTTCGGGGACTACAATAAACAACGGAAGAGTCAATATTAATAAATATATAGTCCTAGAATCAGAGAAAGAGAGGAAATAAACAGCACAGATACAATATTGAGAATTATAATCAAGCAGTCACATGCTGCCATGTGACTGGCACATGCGTGTAGTGCCTAGTGGTTTGAATGGGAGTCAGGTCTAACGATCAGTAGGAGCCACTCTTTGTGGTCAGAGCTGGAGTCAGGAGCCTGGAGTCGGAGCTTGAGATCACAACTGGGGTCAGAGGCCAGAGCCATGGGTAAGAGCTGAAGTCAGGGGTCAGGAATCGAAGTCGAGGCTCAGAATTCTGTTATCTGGATGTTAGACAAGGAAGGGCCAAGGCTGGGGCCAAGGCAGGAGCGAGGCTGGAACAAGGTGCAAGAGGGTCTGGGAACAATCAGGCAAAGGAGCTGTTATAGCCATGTGCACATGCTTTGAGTAACCACTGAACTTCTGCTGCTGCTGCTGAAATTGACCAAAATGGATAATGAATTTGGTAAGGCCCTAGCTATGATGGTGGTGCTTTGCCACTGGAGTGTGTGATGCATCTAGTGCTGTGTGTTGCATTCTGCTTCTCATGTCATACCCAGTTGCCAGCTAGTCTTGGCGAAAGAAGGGCAAGGTATAGAAGTCCTACTTGCTGGCACATGGCTTCTGCACGGTCAGGACTCTTGGAATGCCTCCTCGTGGCACCAGCTGAGAACTGACCATACCTTGTAGTTTCAGGCTAAATGTGTGAGGGATCTCTCTGCAGCATGGGCCCCAGAGGGGCAGTGTGCAGTACCTCCAGTGTGTGCATATGCTCTGGTGATCACCTACCATTCCCCAGTTATGGGTAAATAGTCCCCACCATGTATTTTATATATTGAAGGGGGAATAAGAAAGATAAACAGAGCAGGATTGTATCCTAGATGCATGCCAGATACATTCTTTCACTTCTTTCAGTCTTTTTTATTAAATAATAAACATTTCAAAATCATGGAAATGTTATTTTTAACAGTTCCTTTGAATCAGTAATGATTGGTAAATATTCTGAGGAAAACAAATAATATTCCAGGGGCCATATTGTGTAGTTTCTATGCAGTCCCACTGTCAATTATGGGAAATTCTACTAAGAAATATATGACCTCTTTTGTGCTTATCATTCTGTGCCAACTTGTAGCACAATGCACTTCAAAATGACCGACATGTTAAACTCCACTATATGTGACAGATCCTTAAGTGTTCTGCAGTTACCAAACAATGTGATAATATATGATGCTAAAAAGAAATCACTATGTTGCAAACCTTTCTTTTCAAACAGTTATTACACTAAAATATGTGCTGTGATTTAAGGTAATTTATGCTGTTTTTTCCCTTGTTGTTCTGTTCAGTCTGTTGTGGTATCTGGTATAGTCTTTGTCTCAGTAATTGGATGCTTAATCAAATTGGTTTGGACATGCTCCAAGCAAATTTAACATGAACCAAACTTGACCAAGCATATATCAGCCATAGTGAAAAATGTTCTGTGCCCTTCATCAAATGTAGTTATTTCAGAATAAACAAGTAAGTTCTCAGCTTGTTTATCATTGATATTTGTTTCTGGTAACACCACAATATTTCAGAGGCTGCACAAGCATAGAAGAAAGCACAATCCCTGCCTGAAAGCAGTTGTTGTCTAAGGCCTGGCTCCTACAAACACTTAAGTATGAGTCACTTTATTCATGTGAATAAGTTCGTCTTTGATGGCAGTGTGGAGTACTCACATGTATAAAGCTATGCACATCATAAGAATTTGCAGTATCAGTGCCTAAACTATATTTGGCCTGCCTTATTTAATTTGGTATAAAATTTGCACTTAATTTTTGCTTTGAGAACTTTACAGAACAAGGTTGTGTGATAGCCTTTTTTTGTGTGTGTTCATTTTAAAGCTCTTCCTTCCCTCCTTAACAAGTGGGGTTGGGGGAAGAATGGCATAGACAGTTCCCTACACCTCCTTCAGAACTTGGATCTCAGAAGAAAGGACATTTGACAGATATTGACAAAAGGGTTCACTCTAGCTTCTAGATGGAATCAGGAAGTGCTACAGAAACATTTTTTAGGAGAACAAAAGACTTGCTGAAGAAATAAAATGCAAGGAGCTTCAGCGCTGGATGTCTACAGCACTGAATAAATGGTAAAGCTGAGGTAGTGCTAAGTCAGTCCTGATGTTGGTTGGGATTTTAATGCAGCCCGTTGCATGAAACTAAGACTCCTTCCTCCTTAATTATAGCAAATCCCTTTTTGTAATGACTCTCCTGATCTTTTGCAAACAAGGCTGATTTTGTTACGAAGGGTAGGAGGAGTAAGTGAATAATAGCACAAACTACTGTTGGATTCCAGAATGGAAATAGTATTTAAAAAGCTGGTTTAACAAAAGAAGCTACTATTTGCTACTGATGCAGAATATATTTTCAATAATCCAAAAATAATTCAGTATCTCTCTGTTTCATGATTAGAAGTATTACCAGCTTCTGTATTTTACAGGAAATTATGTGCAAAAATCTCTATAGAGAACATATAGCTGTTTTAGAATTCTAGTGAGATGAGGTAATGCTATGTAACCAGTGCAGATTGACCCTGGCATACTGAATATAGTGTTGAGAAGAACTTTAGACATTAATTAAAAATAGTGGCTACATATTAAAATGAAAGCAAATACTCCATGAACTGAAAGGAGACTTCTGGGGAAACAAGTGATAGATAAGTGATCCCAAAGTGATGTCTAATCGATAAAGTTACATGAACTATTTGCAGCTAATTATTCAACTAATTTTGTCATTTGGTTCTCAAATTATCTGCAAAAATGCTTTGACCGTTAAAAATGTGTTAGTTCAGAATTTGAAGATTTATACTGTTTATGGATTTTTCATTATATATTTATTTTGACTATATATTTAACTATTCATTATTCATTATTTGTGGTGTGACTAACTACCTATTGGATATGGTGTTACTTTTCTTTTGGATTAGATGATGATGGATTTTATTGAACAAACGTTGGGATTTTTTTTTTCAGTACCTCTCTAGTGCTGAGCAATTAATGTTGTAGTGATATAGTCTGAATACTTGAACTTGATTTACAGAAATCATCTTACATATTAGGTACACTTTTTGCTACTGATCTGTCATGTGTACCGCAGGGTCTTGAAAAACATGGCAAAATATAGGTCTATATATACATTTGTGATGTCTTCAGAGCCAATAATGTTTCCTTGTAAGAATGGTTTGGAAGCAGATGGTGACTGTTTAATCAGTTTCAAGACTCTGACTCTAAAGTGGACAGTAGGGAGCCAAGTCCTCTTCACTTTACTCACAAAAATAAGTCCCACTGACTTATGTGAGTGCTAATCCTGTGACTAAGATTAACAGGATTTGTGAGAGGATATTTCATTAATAAGAGCAGAAGATCATACAAGAAAAAAAAAAGTCCATCACTTGCAAACATCAAAATGCCAAATACAATATATGCTAAATGTCATGCATCATTGTAAGCACCCGAAGGGTAAAAGGGTTATTAGGAATAGTCAGCCTGGATTTGTCAAGAACAAATCATGCCATACAAATTTAATTTCCTTCTTTGATAAGATTACTGACCTAGTGAATAGTGGGGAATCAGTAGATTTGATATACCGTGATTTCAGTAAGGCTTTTGTCACAATCTCACATGACATTCTCATAAGCAAACTAGGGAAATGGGATCTAGATGAAATTACTATAAGGTGAGTGCACAACTAGTTGAAAGACTGTACTCAAAGAGTTGATATCAGTGGTTTTCAGTCAAATTAGGAGAGTGTATCTAGTAGGGTTCCACAGGGGTCAGTCCTGGGTCCAGTGTTAGTCAATATTTTCATTAATGACATAGATAATGGAGTACAGAGTAGGCTTATACAATTTGCAGATGACACCAAGCTGGGAGGGGTTGCAAGTACTTTGGAGGACAGGTTTAAAATTCAAAATGATAGTGACAAATTGGAGAATTGTCTGAATTCAGCAAGATGAAATTCAATAAAGACAAATGCAAAGTATTCCAGTTAGAAAGTAAAAATCAAGTGAACAGCTACAAAATGAGGAATAATTGGCTAGGCGGTAGTACTACTGAAAAGCTTCGGCAGGCTATAGTGGACCACAAACTGAATATGAATCGTCAGTGTGATGCAGCTGCAAAAAAAGACTAACATGATTCCAGGGTGTATTAACAAGACTGTTATATGTAAGACACGGGAGGCAATTGTTCTGCTCTACTTGGCATTAGTGAGGTCCCAGTTGGAGTCCTGCGTCCTATTCTGGGCACCACAATTTAGGAGAGATGTGGGAAAATTAAAGAGAGACCAGAGGAGAGCAACAAAAACGATAAAACGTTTAAAAAATCTGACCAATGAGAAAAGGT
Organism: Chelonoidis abingdonii; assembly: GCF_003597395.2. Taxonomy (NCBI): domain Eukaryota; kingdom Metazoa; phylum Chordata; order Testudines; family Testudinidae; genus Chelonoidis; species Chelonoidis abingdonii. The sequence goes on from NC_133769.1 coordinate 298,788,186, forward strand.
TAAACTTTTTAACTATAAGGGTAGTTAAGCTCTGGAATAGGCTTCTAAGGGAGGTTTTGGTTTCCCCATCATCAGAAGTTTTTAAAAACAAATTGGACAAACACCTGTCAGGGATGGTCTAGGTTACTTGGTCCTGCCACAACACCAGGGCTGGACTTGATGACTTCTTGAGGTTCCTTCCAGCCCTACATTTCTATGATTTTTTTGGGTGGCTAGGGGATGACGAATAGAGGCGGGGAAGAACCTGTGTTGGATCTGACAAGTTATAAGCACTATTTCATGGTAATTAAAATATATTTTATTATGAATTTCAAGCTACATTATTACAATTTAACAAATATTTCAGAGAATGTAAATACTCTTCAAGAAAATAAGCAGTTATAAGAAGCAGACATATTCACTTGTACTGTTGAGATCTCAGAATTAATTCTGTCTTCTCTCACAAGGTGGAAAAGAATTACCTTGCAAAAAGATAAGAAAGACATTACGCAATATTAAGAAATAGATGTTTATAGCAGTGTTACAGGAATTCAGTTTTCTTGGGAGAAACCTGAAACTAGGGGGTCAACTCAGTGGTGATTGTGCAAGATAATCTCCCATTGAAGGTAGTAGCCTTCTGGAACTGTTATAGAATTTGAAGCAGTATTTGATGTAAATGGCTCATAAATGTTAATAGCCTTGCAGATTAAGACCCAGGCCTTCATCTGACACCAGTACTGAACTGGGAACCAGTGGAGAGTGTGAAGCAGTGGTGTTATGTATTCTTAGGGAGTTTTCTCACAAAAGAGCTGGGCAGCTACATTTTTAACATTACTGGAGAACCTTTACATTTAACCCCAGATATCGTGAATACAGTGATCTAGTCTGGATGATTTAAAAACATGGAATTGTGTGACCATATTCTCATCCAAGATAAAAGGGTGTAGCTTACTGGGTAACTAATGGTGGAAGTAGGCATTTCTTGTCACTGTCCTTGTCACTACACTATCTAGTACAACCTGACTTTTATGATCCACAATCTGGTTCTCATAGTCGATTTAGCAAAGGAGGCATTACAACTTCATCATACTATGTTACAGGATTTTGTCTTTGTATTTATGCTCAAGTTTCACATATCTGCAGCCATTTGCATAGACTTGCCTTGTTTGGAACATATTACATCTCATTTTTCCTGAAATACAGCTCATCAGTGTGATAATCAACTTGCGCTATATCTAGTTGACTAGTTTGTCATGATTATTTTATAATGTAATGCAGTGTAACACAACTTAGTAAGGGCGACAGTATTTTTCTCACCACTTTGGAATCCCTGTGCAATAGTTTCACACATGCTAAAGATGGGAGAAAGACGTTCTGAAGTATATTTCTAAGGAGATGGCATGTTTGTACTGATCACTTTCTCCTTGATCACTTGGGATGCTCTCTGTTATGTTATCGCTTCATTATGTTTCCTTTTGACATACTCTGCTTTTCTCATGATCTTTTGTACATGTTATTCATTTATAAATACTGCTCACATAAAAACTGAACAACACCCAAAAAATAAATCCCTTCTCTTTTTTTCATTGCTCTAAGGTATAAATGTACTTTAAGACATGCACCTAAACAAACACACACAAAAACTACTCTGAGAATGAGTTCAAAGTACTGATGTTTTGTTAACTTAGGCAGCCTCAATATCAATTATCATCTGATAAACTAGGAATCTGCTGATCATGATAATTTATCAGCAGATAAGATTTAAGAATTGCCCTTGAATCCAAGAAAAATTAGAGATCTTTGTCAACTAAATTTTATTCACATGAAGCAACATTCTGATATTGTGGCACTTATTTCCTATTGAAATGAATGGGACTACTCACAGAATAAGATCATAGCCACTAGTAATAATTGGAGATATACCAATCTGCTAGAACTGGAAGAGACCTTGAAAGGTCATTGAATCCAGCTCCCTACCTTCACTAACAGGACTAAGTACTGATTTTGTCCCAGATCCCTAAGTGGCCCCCTCAAGGGTTGAACTCACAATCCTGGGGTTAGTAGACTAATGCTCAAACCACTGAGCTATCCCTTCTGCATATGAGTGATAGTGACAAAACCTGGCCACTAGTGTTTAGGATTTCTACAGCTATCAGGAAGCCTGGCAGAACTTTTAAGGTAGTTTGGTTTTAAAGGAATAATTTTATGCATCTGAATTAATTGTTGTATGGAAACAAGAGGCCAATTAAAGTTGTTTGGGTAAATTGAACTCTGCATTTCCATACTTAGTAATAGTTTTTGTAAATACATAACCTTGCTTTTAAATGTCCTGTGTGTGCATATATGTGTGTACTATACACACACACACGTAAACTGCAGCATTCTATGTACTGTATTGAATCATATTTACCAGTTTTTTCCAAGTTAATGATTTTTTGGGGTCTGAGATTAGCATTTTGTAGAATAATACAAAAATTCCATCCTACAGCTTGTCAAAAACAGACACAATGGTGATGTGCTATAAGAGGGGACCCCTCAGCAACCCCTTGCTAAAGTTCCACACCCAAACTGAAGGAAGAGTTGGAATAAGTTGCCTGACTTTGACTGGGTTCACAAGTCTAGAGGAGCTGTTGTATAATCTGCACCGGGACATGGTATATCTTTGCAGCCAGAGTTCCCTAACCCTGTACTTGGGTGGCTACATACAGTGCTGGCTGGATCTATAATTAGTTCTCTCAAAGACTATGGGTGAGTGGAGGATTATGGGCAACTGCTTCCCTGTCTCAAACAGTTGTGGGGGAAGGTGGAGACATGATTCTGTCCTGTGATAAGAGAATATATTTGGGGATCATAACAATGGCTGCTGCTCTTTTAAGAAGATAGGTGATGTAATGAGGGGAGAGCAGCTTAAACACTACTATTTTTTTTAGGATGAGGGGTAGAGGGAACAGAGTGGTTCAAACACCTGTGCTTATTTCTTAGAAGGGGAGAGGGGAGCAATGTGATCTACAATCTCTTTTAGTCTGTGAGTGGATGACTGCATATGTGTGACCGAATGACTGTGTGCATATAAATATGAGTGAGTAGATGCCCAAGTGCATACGTGGATACCTGTGTGCAGGTGGGTTCATGCATGCAGGCAAGAGAGTACATGTGAGTCGTGCTGGTTCAGTCAAACTGTCATTCTGTACACAGCAGGAAAAATACTTATGAAGAATAAATAGACTTCTATGTCAAAAGGACCAGATTTTCCCAAATGGCTGGTATTAAAAGAAATAAATATTCAAACTAGAGCCTCCCTACTTATCTTTCTTCAAGTCATCACCTTTTGAAATAAACAAGTGGAATGTCCAATTGAATTTAGCATAATTTCTCTAAGATTTTTTTTTTCTGAACAAAGTGTCAACCCCTGCGGAAAAGCATAGCTAGTATAAATTTGTTTGCCTCTCCTTCATTACAATTAGGTAAATAAATTTCTGAATGAGCAAACTGGGAAGGAAAAAATGAATGGATTTGGTAGGCACCTCTTTCTGTCTCCCCTATGTCTTTGTAGGTACACGTACCACAGATCAGCTAAAGGAGACTATTTTTGTGGAGCCTTAGAAGCCCGTCATGAACAACACGGCAATTTTATTTCTCTACTTATTTATTTTGATTAATTAAAGAACCCATCTTTAAGCTCTGGCAGATTTACCATTTCAAGCCAAAAATAAAATCTTATTACATACTTGGTGAATTCAATGCACTCCGTGAAATTAATAAACTGTGTGGGACAACAACATAAAAAGCTAATAATTAACAATAGTCATCAACAATTCAGCCACCTCCCTATCCCATAAATCTGATTTATCTCCAAAGCCTGGTGAAGTCAGTCAAGGATGAGGTCAGGCCCAAAATGCCCCAGAGGAAAGGATGAGCTTTGCAGACTTTATTATACCATTTAAAGTAAATGGGGAGAGAGGAATAGAAATGTTGTGTGTATTTAATGTATTTGCTTTGTTTGCTCACTCAACCCAGTTGTGGGTTTGGATGTTCAGCAAAGAAATGGACCTTATCTTCTACTTCATTGCGTTAACTTCCTTTCTTCTTTTGCCAGCAGAAATAGATAGCAATAGCAGTGGCACAAAAATTTCAGATGTTTTTTGCCTCCTGAGAGCAGAAACCTAAAATAATATTGTGATAAATAAAGTGGGGGATAGTTCCCTTTGAAGGACACCCAGTCAGCCAGTTAGCTGTAAAATCCCTCTTGGTAGTTGTTCTGTGCTTGCTTTACCTGTACATGGTTAACAAGCCCACAGGTAAAAGAAAAGGAGTGGGCCCCTGACCAAAAGAGCCAATGGGAAGGCTAAAACTTTTTAAAATGGAGAAAGAAGCTTTCTCTTTGTCTGTTGTTCTCTGGGCTGCAGAGGCATGGAGTAATAATACTATAAGTAGGAATGCTGTGTAAGATTTGGAGCAGGTATGAAAAAGTATCTTCCATACTTAGCAGACATAATTTGGATAGGGAATGTTTAGTTAGGTGCTGTCAGGTTTATTTCTTATTGTGGCTTGTGGATCTCTTTTGTACTGAGCTCAGATGCTTTTGTTTGTTTGTAACCTTTAAGCTGAACCCCCAAGAAAGTTATTTTGGGTGCTTAATTTTTGTAATTGTTTCTTTTAAGATCTAGCAAAAAGACTAAGTTCCAGAGGTATTTTTTTCCTTTTTGTTTTTAATAAAATTTACCATTTTTAAGAACAAGATTGGATTTTTGGTGTCCTAAGAGGTTTGTGCATATGCTGTTTGATTAGCTGGTAGCCACAGCTAATTTCCTTTGTTTTCTTTCTCAGCTCTTCCCTGGAGGGGGTTGAAAGGGCTTGAGGGTACCCCATAGGGAAAAATTCCTAAGTGCTCCTTCTGGATCCAAGGGGTGTTTTTTGTTGGTTTTTTTTTGCATTTGGGTGGGTGGTGGCAGCGTTTACCAAGCTGAGGTCAGAGAAAAGTTGTAACCTTGGGAGTTTAATACAAGTCTGGAGTGGCCAGCATTAATTTTTAGAATACTTGTGGGCTCCCAACTTCTGCACTCAGAGTGACAGAGTAGGGATTCAGCCTTGATAATATGAAAATCAAAATCTTGGTGTTCCAGTGCTCACAGAATGTAAATGAATTATTGTAATGTCTTAAACTGCCTGGCATGAAACTAACAATAGAAATGTGTGACATTAGAATTGCACATTAGTAAGTGTTTGTCTTAGTGGGCAAAGTATAGCAAAATAAACATCTGTTGTTTGAGACATTCATTTCTAATATTTGTTGTTTTATATAATATTAAAAAAAAACAAACCCCAAAACAGAACACAATGTAATATCCCAGAAGTAAAAACAAGGGGCAGCCAAACTTCAGTCCTGCCTTGCCATTCACAGAAGTACAAAAGAGCTGTTATCTTTTAACTGATGAATTGCTACAAGTTTGCTCTCCTCTTACATTCGTCTCTTTGTACAGAGAACACTGAAAATCTGATTTCTAAAGGAGACTGCCCGATCTGTAATATAATTTAAGTATTTATAACATAAGGTTGGGCAATAATTTAAGGGCCTTTGTCAGGCTTAAAAGTATGCCTTTCCTTACTAATTTTATTTACAACACTTGAATGCATTTGATTAAAAACTACTTTTTAAAATTTTGTTCTCCTTGTTTAAGTTTTGCAGTTCTTTGCTTGGAAAATGAAAAGAGACTAATTATACTTCTGAATAGCTGTCTCTGTGCATTGTTGGTGTGCCCAGCCTTTGTGGTGTCTAGGTACCAGTTGTTACAGACTGGACAGTTTCACTTTTGTTTGTAATCACTTTCTAACCAATTTTACTGTTCGGTACTTTATGCATGAGCACAGTGCTTTGGTATTTAGATTGAATGATTGCTTTTGTTAAACTGAGATTTTTTTAAAAGCATTGTTTCCAACGGGGTGTGTTGTTTGTCTGGTTTTCTAAGAAAACATTTCTATTGATCTTACATTTTGTAAAATCTGTTTTAACAAACTGAATTTTGAGATAAATTGGAGCTGTCGTTGTCCCTTTAAATGTGATCTCACTTGTCTGATAAATTACCATGATCATTGCTCCTGCTATATCACCAGATTTGATTTAAGGAACTACTCTTGAAGCCCTGTCAGAAGTCAGTACCTGTAAGTGTATGAGTAACCTTAGTCTAAGGAGTAATTCCACTGAAGTCAGTTAGATTACTTGTGTGAGACAGGATTATTCCTCTGATCACAGATTGCTGGATTAGGCTCTTATTGTGAAAGGAAAAGTGGACACAATTCTCAGTTATTAAACAAAGATTAAAAACTGGCAAACAGTTACTCATGTGTTAGGTTAAGCATGCAGTATAAAGGTTTGCAGGATGGGGAGCAGAGATGAGAAGCTGACCAAGCAGAGGAAATTGAAATTGAAAGTTCTCAGAAGTACTGAACATTCACAAGTACTGGGTAAAAGTACTCAGAAGTAATCATATGAACTCCAGAAGTGGTTTAAATTCTTCTGTGGTATCTGAAGATACCTTTTATCTAGCTAGGTATTCTTAGCTATGGACCACATCACTGTAGTAACTGAGTAGATCACATGAATTGGGGGGGGGGTGGAAATAGAAGTCAATGTACACCTTCAGAGTAATGCTTTTTTTCAGAACCCTGTTGGTTGTGCTAGCAGGTGGAAAATTAGTGTGATACGCCAAAGATCTGGAAATACAAAGAATTTGAGTGTTTCCTAGAATTGGCTAGAAGATAGAGTGGTGGCGTGAGAGATGCAATTTTGTAAATTTTGGCTCTTGTTTTTTCCATGAAATTTTCCAGACAGCCCCTCACAACACATTGATTGATTTTGAAAACGGAATTTGAGTGCCAGGCTGCTTTGTATATTAGATTGTCTCTTATCCTTCCGCCTGCTCTTCTTCTCTTGGAACTGTTCAGTTCTCTTATCATCCTCTCTGGCTACAGCCTACACCTCCTGGTTTTTCAATTGCTGGAACACTGTATGCACGTATGTCTCAAGATTTTCCCCACAACTGTAGAAATAGTGTGTGTCTATTTCTGTGTCCATACCCTGCTGACCCAATCATTGATCTAAAAAATGAATTCAATCAATAAATGGATTAGAATATTAAAGTAATGGATTATCTGTGTCTTTTAACCCACCAGAAAAAAATCTGTCTTTTATTTCAGGAAGGTCAATTGGGTAACTGAGCAGAGTTTGGCTCCTCATCAATTATGGCTTGATCCAAAGCCGAATCAAGTTAATGGGTGGATGATGTGTGTGTGCATGCACATGTGCATGCTTTGGTTTAGTCCCTTAATGCACAGATGTTTGCTCTTCGGCATTTAGCCATGTTGTTGGTAGAATCCAATTTCTAATAGAAACAAAAATAATTAACTGTTATTTGTATGCTGTTGATGTAGTTTTAAATTGTTAAAATATTTTAGAGAAGTAACAGCTGACATGCTTTCAATTTTGTCAGTGTAGATGTAGTAAGTAGTGAAAGAAAAACCTGGCAACACATCTAATTAAATGTATAGCTTTGTTATAGAAAAGGGCTTTAAATTCAGAGACTTCTGTTATTCACCTTGAAATAAAAGATGAAATACATAACCATGTTGCCCTCCCATCTCTACATTGTGTCAATGTCCCAGATTCATCAAACACTGAATCCAATATAGCAACCAACTATTGCCAAATTCCGGAATCTCTGCTAGGATGCCTCACTGATCTTAGACGTCACACGAGGCTGGATCTCAGTCTGAATAGCTGTTCCCTGTCACTGTCTTTGACGCATGACCTGAAGTAGTTTTACAAAGTGATCTGGTGTGCAGTGTATGAATTTCTGCGATAAGACTTCTTTCCTTGTAGGGATAAAATCCCCAAATCAATGTCAGATTGAAATCTAAACTCTCAGAGTTTGGGGGATTAGTGGAAAGGGCTTTAATAAGTGTGAATTTTAGATATTACCCTGGGAAATTTGGGAGATAGACCAAGTGTGAAATTCATGGGAGCAGATGGCTGATTAAGATATCTGAAGACATGGAACTAAGAAGGTCTAAATCAAAATTGGGAATAACATTTTGATGAAATGAAAAAATATTCTGTGTTTCACCTAGATTTATAACACAGACTTTGGTGGTATTGAGAATTTGAGAAAATTAAGTTCTTGCCTGCACCTTTTTGAAACTGAATAACAACGTTCCAATATCTCTCAGTAAAAAGAGTATCAAACTTAATTGTTTCTATTCAAATGTAAAAAAGAAAAAAAATAGCTACTTGAACTACACACTCGTGTGGACACACACAAAGTGGATACAGGATTACTAACATAACCAGCAGAGTGGATCAGAAGGGTGAAAGTCATTATATATTGAACCAAAAACATTGCAGCACAGAATAAATAAAAAAGCACTTCAATACAATTTCTTTTTTAAAAAATTTTATTTACCAGGGTAATACATACACATTCTTTGCTAGCTAGAGTTGATTTTGGCAATGATTGCCTAGAATCTCTGTGGAATTAAAATATTTTAGGTGTTACATGTAACTACTGTAGTGCTATAGGCATATTTTATATGCCTTTCTCTGATCACTATTGATTTCTTATCTCATCATGCTTAACCCAGCAATTTTGACTTTGCTAAACAAAATTGTTTCTTTATATAATATTTCATATTGGCATTTAAAGAGCTAACTTAAAACTATGATTGACAAATCATTCATGTGAAAATAGTGGAAAGTTATCTTAAAGGAGTTTTCTGTTTCTTGAGGTAACAGTGGAACTATAAAATGAAAAGGGAGTAATAAAATTACTAATACAGATGGAATTTCATTAGAACCCTTGTCATCACAGAAGCTGGACCCTGTGGCTACTAATGTCAAACTGGAGATCTGTCTCCACTTTCTCGTATATATTTTAAGAAAATAAGAAAAATCTATCACAGTTTAAATAAATAAATAAAGCCTAGGCTGGAAAATGACTGCAAGGGACAATCTGGCTTGGAATGCAGTGGATCATTGTTTCACAATGGCCAGTCTGTGGATCGGTGCTGGTCCCTGAGATCTCCCTCACACAGTTTAGGAAGGTAGTAAACTGGTTCCCTGGTATCAGAAAGGATAAGAAACACTGCACTAAATGATGTATTATAATGGGGGGCAGGGAGGTTAACCAACACCTATTGAAGCCATAGGGAATCTTTCTGTTGACTTCAATAGGCATTGGATCGGGTCCCCAAGGTCCTTGTACTATCTAAATTGTGTGGGACATATTTTCCTTCATCTCTGCATGACTGTGCAAGAGAGAGGGCACAAGGGAATTTCTCCTCTTTTGCAAACCTACGGCAAGGATCTTGCCCAACATTCAGGAAATGCAGCTCTGCAGAGCTAATGTGGCTGTGAGTGCTATTTTGTGCCCGAAGTGGGGTGAGGGAGGAGCCATGGCTTCACTCCTAGTTCTCCTGCTGCAGACAGAGGTGGTCAGTCACAGAGGGATGCAGTGACCGTCTTTAAGGTCAGCAAAGTGATTATTCCTAAATCCTGTGGGATTGTGCCTCTGTGAGATACCCACACCACCTCCAAGTCCAGAGCTGTAGCTAAAATACTGCAATTGAGCTCAGTGACTGTTGGAGTTCAGTTGAGTAAAACTTGTTGAAATTAGACACAATGGTTTTCAGTGACCTAATTATCAATTTCTTTTTTTTTTATTTCCCTGCTTGCTTTATGAAAAAGCTTTTGCAGTCTAATGTTCACCATTCTAGCTACGATTTGGCTTCATCTAATTAGAATTGTGAGTTCCTAACAGTACTCAGTGTACATAGAGTAAACTTGGTATTAGAAAAGAGCACAAGAGATTCTACATTCAGGCAAGGGTTATGTACTTATTAGAGAGAGGTTTTTTTGGAGGGGGGAAGAAATTTAGTGAACAGCCTACAGTAATTACAAATCACTGAAACAAATGAAGTCTCACCAACTGTAATATTCTTACCTCAGATATTTTTATTGAGAGATATAACATAAAGTGTAAATTTCCTCTTAGCTCTGAGATACCAGCATAGAGATTTCACTGCTCTATGATGCTGAAAAGCAGTGTTTCTCAAGCTGGGGTTGCCACTTATGTAGGGAAAGTGTAGGGATATTAAAGAAGGTTTATATTAAACATGGGTTGTATAAAAATGATTTATTGTTAATTGATGCTTTATAACTAAAGGTTTATATTAGAAATAAATGTGATTCCCGAGATTCAGTCTCTAACCTGCAAGCCACCAGCTGTGTCTGTGTGAAGCCTGCTCAAAGAAATACTTTGTATAAAACTTTTTAAACGTTAATTGACTCTAAGTGCCCGTTCTCTAAGTGACACTTTGTAGTTGCTACTTTACTTTGTAACGGCCGCTGTGAACCAAAACAGTAGCTGTTATAGTACATAGATAGAAAACCCCACCCTCTGTAAATTTTCATCTCACTTTATGTTTCTTTTTTTTTAATTGTTAAAAGACAGGGAGTCTCACACCCCAAAAGATAAAGAGACAGTAAAACAAATGTAATTAAGATAAAGAGTGTATGTGAATGAGTGCCTACTTTAAATGATGAATGAATGGTTAGGGAGTTACCAGCCTGAAAAATTCAATGTCCACCGAAGAAGGTGTCAAGTGGAATCAACCAGATGACCCCCAGAGGGTGAACTGGAATCCACCCCAAGCACCTAACAAACATCTGACAGAATGGAGCCAGCCACCTGCTGATTGATCTAGCAACAGCAGAATGAAACAACTCCCATAAACTAACATAGGGAAAAATCCCTATAAAACTGGACTCTGAAGACTGAGGACTTTGAGTTGATGGTTCTGCTGCCAGCCTCCAGGAGCATCAGGTGCACCTGACCCGGACTCGGCTCCACTCTTGTGTACAGGGTACCTGGCCAGTATTCTGTCACAAGCAACTTTAGGCTGGTAACTATAATATCTATACAGAACTTGTATGAATGATTGTGTGAATGTATATATATAAGTAATCATAGGAATAAGTAGCCAAACAATGTTGTTTGCTGTTATCTTTTATTTTATTATGGTATTTACAATAAATGTGACAAATGTCTTGTCCCCTTTAATAAGATCCTGCTAGTTTTTATTGGTATAACAAAAGCCCCTGGCGGGCTGGGCCAGTTTGTTTACCTGCGTCATCCGCAGGTCTGGCCAATTGCGGCTCCCACTGGCTACGGTTCGCTGCTCCAGGCCAATGGGAGCTGCTGTAAGTGGTGCGGGCCGAGGGACTTACTGGCCACTGCTTCCAGCAGCCCCCCTTGGCCTGCAGCGGCAACCACAGCAAGTGGGAGCTGCGATCAGACGGGGCAGGTAAATAAACTGGCCCGGTCCGCCAGGGGTTTCTCTACACAAGAAGTGAACCCAGTTTGAGAAACACTACTGTAAAGCATTCAGATAACAAATGTATCTGTAGGAGGTGTGAAATTCCCTTATTCACTGAACTCTGTGGTAGAGAAAGAGCATCCACTTTGCTCAGTATTTTTTAAACCTGTGTTCTACCATCTTTCCTTAGCCACAAAAAGAAGGTGTGCCAATTTGCTCAAATGAGGAGCTAGATATGACAGGACACTTGATGGTGTCGACACTGGCAGTAAATTTGATGGACAGCACCAAACCTTGCTGTGGCCTACATCCTGCTAATTAGCTGTTCGAAGGAACTCTGTGCCACAGGCACAGTCTTATCAGTAAAGGGCATCTTTGCCATTCACACTGACAGCTGTGATACAGCTGTTTGTGAAGAGAATGGAGTATGTAGGGGGATGAGGCTGAGGCAGAGGAGGATTTAGAACAAGTGACAGCTCCCATGTCTTGCACTGAAGCCATCCTGAACTATAATAAATATGCAGAGTAGAGAATAGAAAGGTGGGAATCAAAATGTATAGAATCAAAATGTAGATTGGACATAAAACAAAAGTGAAAGTGAGAATAAGAGAAAGAACATGCTGCCCCACGAATACTTTGTAAGACAACTGGTGCTGTATACTCCCGTGATTAATGCAGGCCTAGGGATTTGCTTATGGATTTAACATACAAATGTTCATGATTTTCTGTAGGTTGTGTGCATGTCCATGGATATTAATGGGGAAGCATGCCAGGAAGTCCCACATTTTAACAAGATGTAGAGAAGCATGGCTATGAATAATTTATTGAGGTGCCTTAAATCTGATGGCTTTGGAGACAGGGTGGGAGGAGGAGTTTAAGAAAGAAGGAAAGGAAGGAAGGTACCTGCTCAAGAAATGTTGAGAGATTGGGTGCGGAATTAAATGGAGAGAAAGCACCCGTCTGCTTGTCAGAGAGAGCTTTCTTTCTGATGCAGTAAACCAGCGTGGTTAGAGGACACTGTTTGTTGTTGTTGTTATAATTATTTATTGAGTTGTTTTTCACTTTTACAGTGTGAACTGTGCATTAAGTGCTTTGCTTAGAGGAAGACAGATCCCTGGCCCAAATTGCTTACAGTTTAAATGAACAATGTAGAAATAAAGCTAGGAGCAAAAAATCAAGAGATTGAGATAGTGACATTTTGAATAATGCATTTTTGTTAGTCCCATTTGATTTTTTTTTTAGACTTTTTTCTTAGGGTGGGAAAGATTATCCCCTCTGGATGGGGGGCTGGAGTATATTTGCCTTTTGGCTATACAAACCTCACAATACAATGGTAGGCTGAGACAGGGAAGGCCACTAATCATGGGGAAAAGTTCATTAATACTTTGCTAATTTATCTGTTTCTGTATTTTTTTTCCTAACAGTTGGTGTCATTAGAGATGAATGAACCGGTAGGATGAGGGAGGAGAGAGAAACCTGGGCCAGAACACAAACTAAACAATTGTTTGAAGCTTGAAGGGAACAAAATAACACTAGTTTATTCCTCAGTACTTCCTAAAAGCAGAAATATTGACAAAGTTTCCATCCTAGACAGGGGCAGGGAGTATCAGAAATTTCTGGAAAGAGCTTCTTTAAAAGTTTCCAGTATAATTTTACAAGTCTCTGTGGGTGGACTGATTTGGATAGTACCAAAACTTGGAATGTTACTGTGAACCAAACCTTTTAAGAATAATTCTTTATTACTGATTGAATGTGGGTTTCACTGCATCCAACATCTCTCTTCCCTATTGACACATAGTTAACATAGCTGATAGTATAGTGCAGTCAGTTGCCAAAAGTGTCCCAAAGCAGATGTTTCTACTATTACTGCAAAGAAATTACACACCCACTGTCAGAGTGTGGCTGGCCCTTGTTAAATGAAGAAGATCCAGCTCCCCTGTGCCAGAGCAGGTGCTCCCATTTCTCCAGTTAAGAAGGCAGGGCAGTGCTTGAAACTATAAAGGATCAGGGAGATCCAGTAAAAGAGTGAGCTCTGGTGAGTCTGGACTGCTAGAGACAGTTGGGGGCGGGGGGAAAGCATGTGAGAGTTACTGGAGCCAGAAGGTGTTTCCTGGGGGAAGACAGGGCAAGGAGAGCAGCAAGAGGGGTTTTCCGGGTGGCCTCCCCAATTCAGAGAGCCAGAATTAAAGGGGGGAGGGTAGGAGGAGCAGCAGAAGGTGTTGCTTGCTGGCTCTATGCTGGAGAGTCTTAGCTGAAAGGTGGAGAGGGCTGAAGGCAGGGGAGCAGCTTGTGAGCTGATGTGTCCATACCGGAGAGTTCGATCCAGGGAACAGTGAGAAGGTGAGGAGGAGTGAGGGAATCTCATTTGGTAAAGATGAGCTCCAAGCAAAGAGGCTGTGAGGATTCCTGTTAGGAAGAGTGGGGTTCCACTCTACTTGGAAGGGCTGGGGTGTCTGTCATGAGGCAGAAGAAGAGGACTGACAAGGAGTCTAGGTGTGGTGGAAGACACTTGAGTATGGTATGGAAGAGCTCCCAGCAGAGAGGCTGCTGCTGGTGCCTGCTGGAAAGAGCAGAGGTTTAAGAACTGCATGTGCTGGGGGTTTTATGGACTGTGTTTTTGGGGCTTTGTTTACAAACTATTTGCACTATATTTGGTAATAAACTGGTTCCTGTCAGGGGTAAGCAAGAGAGCCTGGTGGAGAGTGGTTGGGTTACCTGAGGGACTGAGCCGAGCATGCTGCTCATGCCATGGTCTGCTGCAGAAGGGTGCGCCAGTTGGGACTGCTTTATGACCCACCTTTACACAGCTCCCTGAATTTAAGCTCTTGCTAGATTTTACTGCCTAGCCAGCTTCTTCATTCTATTTTGCAGTAGAGAAACAACCTTCACTTGCCAAAAAATTATATATAAAAATAATGTCTTTGTTTACTTATAAAAAGACATCAGATAGGAAAGATGAAGTTATGCCCTGGGGACTCTTTCCCAATAAGAAAATAAGAATAATGGATATTCGTCCTCTGCTTTATAGTAGGACTATTTCCATCATTTTTTATTTGTTCATCTATTATATATCCTGTACTATATGTGGAGAGACATGTAATGCCTTCTGGTGACATTCTGTTTATTTTCACTCATGACTTGTGGGGTAATTCCTATTATCCTACTGGAAACTGTTAGGTATTCCTCATAAATATTAGATGCGGCCACATAACTTCAGGTTTATCTTTCAGGTTTCATACAAGTCTAATGATGTCTCTGAAATTTATTTTTAGGGGAAAGCAATTTTGCTCAGTACCACAACTAGTTGAACCCATTTGTTGTAAACACTTTGTCCTTTAGATTAGCCCTTCTTTCTGAACATGATTGTCAGAGAATTGAACCTGGTTTCTACAAATATGATGATGTTTTATAATTGTTTAAATAGTTTTCAGAAGCTTTTCATGGTCAGTGCTCCTTTGAATAGTTAGCATTTGATATCCAATCTATATAAACTAATAATCTAACTCAATTATTTAAATGAGACTATTTGTGTTAGTACCACCTAATCATCGCAGTGATTTAAGCGTTCACTGTCTCTCCCTAGATTTGGAGAGTGAGCATATTTCTATATCTTCCAGATGAAGAACTAAAAATGTTTTAAAGGTTTGCTTGTACTGCATTTATAGTAACATTTGTTCAGTAAATGAAGTGCGATGGTCTATCGGCCCACTAAAAGTTGATGTTCCAATATAAAGAACATAGATTTATAAGCAGATATAGCAACATTAAGATGCATTCATATACTAGTTTTGTTTATAAAGATTTTTTTTAACTATGGGTATGGATATATTATTGATCCATGGGAAAACAATATCCTTATATACTATTCACATAGTCTTGAATTGCTAAAAGAACATCTTTCTGAAATATGCATGCATAAAATCAAATCTTTGTGCAGTCTTTGCATTAACAAGAACAAAGTGTTAAAGATTTACTGCACAGTTATTCAAGAAAGTTATTTGATGGATACTCTTGCTATGAACTGTTTAGATCTTGGCAATGGTTGAGTAAAAATAGAACCATAAGAAGGCATGAAAGTTAAACTGGACTTCGGTTTGGATGGCTTGGGGGAATGGCGGGGAGGGGTGGGGAGTGGAAATTGGGTAGAGAGAGATAGGGAAGAAATCCTCCACCCAGGCCTTTCTGTAAAGTGGGAAGATGGATGACACTAGTAGGTCCTCTTAGTCCTATCTCCACCACACACACCGTTTTGCTCAGTGAGAGCAGAAGCCTCTTGTGAAGTTGAGGGAGGTAGAGATGGTCTACATTTCAGAAGAAAATCCTACATTTGGAAAAATGTTGAGGTTTTTGATCAGCTCTAAGGAGTTGTTTAATTCCTTGCACACACACCCCACAAGCCCTTCTCCTACCCTCCTTGTACATAGGGTAACCTCAATTTGCTCCTTAGGGCCTGATTCATACCCACTGGAGTGGCAGATTTCATAATGAATTCAATAAGAATGGGACTGAGACAAGAGTTTTCTACAGTGTGTGTGCCTTCTCATTGCTCTGTGGGGATGCTCTGCTGAGAGAAGTAGCAATAGCTTCTCTTTGCTATTTCATTCCTGAGTCCAAACCCATGGCTTCCCTGCTCCCCGTGGGTCATTCTCCTATAGGGGATCATGAGGCCTCTTCTTTGGGGGCAAGGGGATATATGCAGAAATTGCCTCCTGGGCTAGAGCATTAAATGGTTGGCCCTGAAGACAGGTTTTGACATTCCCCAGAGTTCCATCTGGACTGTGGAACCATTGTGCCCCCTTTAACTCTCCTGCCCAGACTGTCTCCTATACTGCTATGCTAGTGAACAGCAAACCCCTATAGGCTCTGTTCACTCAGCCATCAGTATGCAGCAGCATACCCAACAAAGTTACATGAAGGCTCTCGCAGCCACTCATGAACTGTATAGAGGGAGACACCCACAAATTTTCTTACCCCCAGCCTTGCACCTCAGGAATGTACATCTTACACTGCTCAAGACCCCCTTGATCAGAGTAAGCTCATTATTAGTTTGTCATACCATCGAAGGGTATGGATATGCACGAGCCCTTGTAACCTGAGTACATTCCCCAAACTTGAATCAAAACCACACTGGCGTAGATAAAACATTAAAACAAGTTTATTAATTACAGAAAGATTTTAAGTTATCGTAAGTAGTATAGGCATAGAAATTCAAAACTGGTTACAAAAGGAAATAAAAGATAAAATTACCGTCTAATTCCTAAATTTTATCAAGCTAAGACAAGTTTGAAATAATACAGTTTCTCTTTCCCAAAAACCTTCAATGGTCTGTGCTAACTGGAAAAAAAACTTTTTTCAGTTATGACCACTCTTCCCAGTTTAAATGTGTCTTTATCTTCCTTTAGCGTAGGTTAGGCAGGAGATGTGAAGTGATGATGTCACTTTCCCTTATTTTGTACTCTCCTAGATGTTGGAAAGATCCTTTCTGTGTAATGGGGGTTAAGCAGCCCCATGGTGCATGTGCTCAAGCAACTGTCTTTCATGTTAATTGTAAATCTTCGTACAGTGGTTCTCAGACTTTTGTACTGGTGACCCCTTTCAAATAGCAAGCCTCTGAGTGTGATTTCCCCCGTCAAGGTATTTTTCCCTCAGTTTGAACTTCAGCGTCCAAAAGTGGGGACCTGCATGGACACTTCTAAGCTTAATTCCTAGCTTAGATCTGATAGCTCTGCCACCAGCCAAAATATAGTGTTTGGCACACTTTCTGTTCCCCCAAAACCTTCCGTGGGGATCCAAGACCCAAACCCCTTGGATCTTAAAACCAGGAGAAATAAACCATCCCCCCTCCTTTCCCCCTCCCTGGGTTACCCTGAGAGGCTACACTGATCCAAACTCCTTGGATCGTAAAACAGAGAGGAATTAACCTTCCCCCCCACCTTTCCCCCCACCAATCCCTGGTGAGTTCAGACCCAATCCCCTTGGGTCTTAAACAAGGGGAAAAAAATCAATCAGGTTCTTAAAAAAGAAAGCTTTTATTGAAAGAAAGAAAAAAGTAAAAAATATATCTGTAAAATCAGGATGGTGAATGTTTACAGGGTATTCACATTCATATAGCCTAGAGGGACTCCCTCCCCCCTAGCCTGAGATTCAAAGTTACAACAAACAGAGGTAAAAATCCTTCCAGCAAAATACACATTCACAAGTTAAGAAAACAAACACAAGACTAATCCGCCTTTTCTAGCTAGTACTTACTATTTTGAATATGAGAGACTGTTTCAGAAAGAGTGGAGAAAGACCTGGTTGCACGTCTGGTCCCTCTTAGCCCCAAGAGCGAACAACGAACAAAACAAACAGCACAAACAAAGACTTCCCTCCACCAAGATTTGAAAGTATCTTGTCCCCCCATTGGTCCTCTGGTCAGGTGTCAGCCAGGTTCACTGAGCTTCTTAACCCTTTAAAGGTAAAAGACATTAACCCTTAACCATCTGTTTCTGACACCCCCTTATAAATTAAAAACACTTTTTAAATATATTTAACACCATTATAAATGTTGGGGTTTGGGGTGGAGGCTGACAGCTCATGACACCCCATGTAATAACCTTGCGACACCCCTGAGGGGTCCTGGTCCCCCAGTTTGAGAACCCCTGGCTTACAATTCCCCTGCTGCTGAATGGCTGGTGATGGTCACTTAACACCTGGCTGGATATTAGTCACTTTTTGGTTGCCACTGAAGAGCTAGTCTGTGGACATTTCCCAGACTCACGCCATGTTTCAGTAACCAACATATAGCAAAATCTCATAATGTCACATACAATGATCATACATACACTTCAACAGGACAGTAATAGTCTACAGATTATGCCTTTTCCAAAGATGCCTTACAAAGCATACTTTGCACAAGCCTTATCATAGTTTTGTAAAAGCAGTGACCAGAATAGTGTAGACTGTCACACATGTAGTGATGCTTTCCTGCTCGACTACCCCTGCCAGCACTTTGGAGACTGCGGGCTGTATAGGGGCTGGAGCAGGATTTTACTTGGATGGCTAACTTGAGCTGTTGCTTGAGCCACCATGGCCATGGTACTACTATTGGCATGCTACCTCTACTTGAGGTAGCATTTGCCTACCCATGCTTGACGCAAACTCCCAGCTTCTGTGTAGACATCCTGCAAGGGAAGAAGCAGGCTTCAACCTGGGTGGGTCTGAACATAGAGACCTAGAGGTTGGGCAGAGACAGTGAAAAATCCCAGAGAGAAGATATAGATCAGACTTTGTTTTACTGCTAATTTGTTTGTTAATTGTTCATAGTGAAGGCGGTGGCGGTGTGCATGAATTTGGAACCTACGGAGAGGATGGGAAGTCACCTTTTCACACTCACTCATGTGCAGGCACACTCTCACACATTTGAAGGTGCCAAATTCACTTGTGAGGGGGGAAATTGGAGTTTTTTTTTTCCCCTAGGAGTAAAACAGTAAGGTTTCTTAAGTGTTAGTGTCACTTGAGTGCAGCTGTGAGATAAACTCCTTGGGGAAAAATTTTGACACATACTCATGAGTACTCAGCATATACCATTGGGGCACCTGCTTTGCTTTTCCAGAGTGGTCTGTCTTGTTTTAAACAAAGATCTTATATTGGAGATTTTTATGATAATCCATAACGCACTGGTGCTTGCTACAATCATGAACTATCAGGTTTCTCCTCTCTGTGAAATTAAAATAGTGCCTCTGGATGCTGTAGATACAATCTGTTTGTTTGGCATTTCTATCTGTTTACTGAGTTTGTAAAGAGATGAACAGGAAGTGGTTGTTCAAAGAAGCACAATTTTTAATCTAATGTATCTGATATACTCAGTGATAGAGCTCGAATATACATAATTTTCCTGTGTAGCTGAAGAGTCCATATAGCAATGCATTTTTAGTGTCTCAGATTCTCTCTTCTAAATGAATATTTTAAATAAATGAAAAGAAGCATTGAAATGGAAGTTTTGGGGGAGCTTTGTTTTTTGAGCTTTCTTTCCTGAAATTAAATTAACAGTTGCTGCCTCCTTGTTTAGTTTCCCCAAGCTTCATTTTTAATCATTGACATTTAATAATGTCATCTCAACAACAATTTTAGGGCAAATGTTTCATTGCTAGGACTCAGCAGCTGACCAGGGATTAGTGAGGCAATGCACTTGAATCTTGGGTGCAGAGACCTCCTTATGAATCTTGTTTACTGGATTCACAAGAGGGTGGTGGTTGTTGGTTTTTTAAAGTTCAATCACTTTATTGAGGGGAGCTAATTTAGCAGCACCAGTAGACATAGACATAATAGCATCAATCAATCAACACAAATACTTTCCTACTGAGACTCCCCTGTGACCTTGAGGAGTGTGACAAATGACTTGGAGGATGGAACAGACAGATATCTTGTGATAAACCAAAACAAATATGTTCTGCTAGTTGATGAATAAAAATGAAGAGTGTGTGTAGATTTAGGTTCGATTTTAAAACGAGTTGATAAGTTCTGTAACTACCTTGTGCAGCTTTGGCTCTGGTTGGAGAAGTTCAGTTTCTCAGTAATCAAGACTTCTTTAATAGATCTTTAACAGTGTTTAGTTGGTCAGTGCTATAGTACTTTATGGTTATCTGTGCTTGATTATGGTTGGAGGTTGTAGCAGTTACTGATAATGAATCTGGAGGCAATTTATCTCATCAAATACAAGCAGAGGGAAGGGAATCTGCAAGTTGAATCTCCTAGCTTGGATTTACTTGGCATATTCTAAAAATCTGCAGAATAGCAACTAAATGACAGGAAGCTTGATAATCAAACGTTAAATACAGTAATAGCAACAATCTACAGTCTTGCTAGAGATATTGTATACAGAGGTTTTTATTTTAAAATGAACTTTAGTTCTTGTGAAAAGTGATGTAAAACTGTTCTCTAGTTCTTCAGAGAACAGTTTTTGCATTGGTAGCTACAGTGCATGCTCTGCCACCCTCCAAGGTGGGTCTGAACAGGAGAAAACTCTGCAGGAAGAGTAGCTTCGGTCTCCATATCTATTCTGTCTAGATGTATCATTTGATACTGCCTATTACAATGTAGACTGCTGCCACTGTACAGAGACCACCAACTCCTATCCCATCCATACACCTGCCAGCTCTCATTTAGTATATTTGCCCTCATCACAATATTATCTGAACACTTTCCAAATATATAATTACACTGCTCTACAGTCAAAATGCTTCTGAAATAAATGTAGTCAAACTTTACTAATTCTGGGTCACTGAGAATGAAAATGATGCTTAAAATTGTTGATTGGCTCTAGTTTAGCTGTTGGGCTCCAGACTACAGCAGTAGAATCTCCTGGCAGGTGATGTTAGGGTTTCCATGTTCCGTGACCATCAAAAGGATCTTGTCCCATTCTTCTTCATGGAAGGTGATCCTGTAGCTTGCAATAACATCGATGGCGTGATGGCAGCCCTCAACATCGTTCACGATCCAGATGAGTGGAGACTGTTCATTGATTCATCGAAGACGAGTCTTAAAGCTGTTTTGCTGCATAATGGCAATGTTTTGCCATCAATTCCAGTTGGTCATGCAGTCCATATGAAGGAAACCTATGACAACATGAAACAACTTTTGAGGTGCATAAACTATGACCAACATCAGTGGCAGCTTTGTGCGATTTGAAGGTTGTTGCTCTTCTTGCTTGGTCTGCAGACTGGATACACAAAGTACTGCTGTTTTCTCTGTGAATGGGATAGTCGTGCAAGAGATTCCCACTACATCAAGAAAGATTGGCCACTCCGATAGTCATTGGAGCCTGGGAGAAAAGTGTTCAGCATCCACCACTTGTTGAATCAAGGAAGATTTTGTTACCACCCTTACACATCAAGCTGGTCTGATGAAGAACTTTGTCAAGGCCATTGACAAAACACAAGCAGCTTTCAAGTACCTCCATGGAAAAATTTCCAAGGTTAAGTGAAGCTAAGATAAAGGAAGGTGTCTTTGTTGGTCCTCAGATTCGTGAACTTCTTCGAGATGATGCATTTTGACCATGCACTGCGTGGCAAGGAAAAGACGGCATGGAAAGCCTTCCAGTTAGTGGAATAAATTTTCTCAGAAACAACAAGGCAGACAACTACAGGTTGTTGGTGGAAAACCTCCTCAAGGCATACAAAAGCCTTGGTTGCAACATGTCACTAAAGATACATTTTTTTGCACACTTATCAGATCCAAGCTGGTAATTAAGCTTGGAGGGTTCATGCAGGCACCCACATTTTGGACGCTAAGTTTCAGAATTGGGACTTATGCTTATGATACAGGGCAAATGGAGCCCATCAATGCTTGTAGACTATTGCTGGACAGTGACAAGAGATGCTCCATTTAATGAATACAAGAGACAAGCCAAGAAGCGCCGAGTTGACGCTGAATAGGACTAAACTATGCACATAATAGTTTTTTGCCTTTTTGTTTCATAATAAATTTTACTTATATAACCCTTTTGCTGATTTTTAAAGTTACATAAACAGGACAGGTGAAATATTATCATGTAAAGCAACCATAAACACATGAAAAGACCTAGGTTTACAATTTATGATTAAAACTCTACTATCTACACAATATACATAGACAAAAAATGTAAAAACGTAAATATCTTAGAAACAGTAGCCAATCAGTCGTTTTAATTGTCATATTTGAATCCAGCACATCAAAATACATAATAAATACCACATTTTATCTCTGAAGCAGACGACTTCTCAAAAATTGTAGACCAGTGTTATAGATAACACTAATAATATATCTCATGCTTTCTTTCTTTCCAGCCTATAGGAGAAAGCTTGATGGACATATATTTTTGATTGAATGATTGCTTTTGGTGTATGAAAGAAAGAGAAACTGAATATGGGAAAGCCAAGTCAAATCTGATGAATTCTTTAGCTTATTCAGAAAGCAGTGAGACCTCTGGTTATTGTTACATCTTGTAGGACTGAAGTTAATAGGCAGCAGTTTTAAAAGAAACAAAAGGAAGTATTTCTTCACACAATGCACAGTCCACCTTTGCAACTCTTTGCCAGAGGATGTTGTGAAGGCTAAGACTATAACAGGGTTCCAAAAAGAAGATAGGTCCATCAATGGCTGTTAGCCAGGATGGGCAGGGATGCAAACCCATGCTCTAAAGTGGCCCTAGCCTCTGTTTGCCATAAGTTAGGAATGGACAACAGGAGGATGGATCACTTGATTACCTATTCTGTTCATTCCCTCTGAAACACCTGGCATTGGCCACTGTCAAGTAGACAGGATATGGGGCTAGATGGACCATTGGTGTGACCCAGTATGGCCATTCTTATGTTGAATATTCAAGGCCAAGCTCCTGTAAAACCTGTTTTTTGCCTTTAATCCTCTCACTCTTGGGCAACCATTTCATTGTTTCAACGAACATAGTGGACACAGAGGAAGGAACAATTTCTCCACTAGCTAAAGCTAATTGCATGGAGAGGTGAGACTATTAGAACAGAAAGCTAGCACAGATCTTGGTAGTCAGTGGGGAGATAGTGCAAAGAGCAAAGTATTGGGGTGATAGTCTACTATTTTTTGTACCTGAGAGTTTCAGAGTATGCGGCTTCATTCTTTATATAAGTTAGTCAGCTGTCCTGATATCACACAGTCATGGGTCACTATGGCCAGACTGGGGTCACAGGGTGCCAGGAGGAGCAGCAAAGGGAGTTTGCAGGCTCTAAGATGGAGCCAAGGGCCAGAGAGGGCTGAAGACTGGGGAGCAGAGGAGGAGCTTTCTTACTGACATCTCCACTGGACCCACAGGAACTGTGAGAAGGCCAGTGAGACTGAGGAGTGCTCCCAGTAGAGAGGCTCTACTGGTTCCCACCGGGCAGAACAGAATTGGCTTCAGTTGGAAGGCCTCAGGTGGCTGTCCTGGTCTAAGACAGCAGCGGACTGAGCGGGAGTGTGGCAGGGGATGTGGGATCAGTATGTTACATGTCTTGTTTGAACTATAATGGGGGAATTCTGGACTATGGTTGTGGGACTCTTGTTATGATTTATGTGCATAGGACTGCTGTAATAAATAAACCCCACAAGGGCTATATTTACACTAGGAAAGATGTTTTCGATAATCTTGGGGGAGGGGAGGTCTGAAGGAGAGAAACTGAGATTGTGGCATGAAATGTGCACCTAACTGAGGCATGAGGGTGCTCCAAACAGGCCTGCCCTTCTTACAATATGGCATAATCCTCTGGCCAGTTGCAGATGTTTTCTTGGTACCCCACAAGGTCAATACAGATCTGGGTGACTTTCTTAATGAAATATAGGCTGCTGCACAAACATCAGAAAGTAATAACATTTGGTCTCCATCAACATGGCTTCACTCCAACCAGTAGAAGCTAAAGGCTCAGTACCCCATTTCCAGAATGGGAGGTTGTCTTGTTCTAATGCCAGACTAAACTTGTCAATGCATGAAAAGATGTTTTGGTTCATTAAGATCCATAGCACCACTAGTTAACCAAAGGGAAAATGAAAGGAGTGGCATAGGCAATAAAACACCATCCTCTTCCAATACTGAAGCTGGTCAAACTCAGTGGTAAAATGCCCAGATTTACACTCATAATCAAGTGTTCGAATGTGGTGCTGAAGTGGCAGAATTGCAAGTCAGAATAAAATAAATATATAAAGCATTACCTTGTGGAGTAGTTAAAATAATCTGCAGGAGTGTACGCCTATATGGGGAAGAGGGAATGACAATCGCTACAAGACCCTGGAACATGATTGTCGAAAGAATTCTGCTGCAGTTCCAAAAGTCCTGTGTTAAATTTACCAACAAGGGATGTGCTATCAGAGGGCAACAGACATGCATCAGGAAAAATCCAGGTAGCTGCTTGCAATTGAGATTTTTAATGAGGTCAGTAACCCAGCCCTGTTGAACAATTAATTTCTGCAGCACCTTGCTGAATGTGCTGCTTCTTTTGAAAGTGTTAGATTCCTTCCCCACTTAGATTTAGCTGTACTTTTCATTCATGTGAGGCCAAATTGGCACTATTTAACTTTGCTGCCCACTCATTCCCTCATTTGCTATAATAAGGGCTCTTGGAGTGGGTTTGACTATGGAAAATGACAAGCAAATGGGATTATAGGATTAGATTGAGGTTAAAAAAAGATATCAAGTCAGAACATTTAAGGTTAGAATGAGCCATGAAATGAGAATCATAATTACGACATGCTGTGTTTTAATTAACAATAAATAAATAAAACTTAAAATTAAACGCCTCAAGATTCAGCACCTTTTCTGTCTGGAAGATTCTGCATAGCCCAGACATTTGCCCTGAGGGTAATTCATATCCCATCTGAACACGTCCTATGAAAAGATTTTCAGAACTGTTTCTGTTCCATACTCCCTATCTTGTCCATCCATGAGTTATGTCCATATTAAAGATCTTAAAATGGTTTTATTTAATCTGTGTATCTTGGGTACCTGTATGGCCTCCTTGGTATCTGAGTGCCTAACAATCTTTAGGGCTTCCCTGCCTCATGGGGGGATGTATATTATTTTCACTATTTCACAAATGGGGAACTGAGGTACAGAGAGACTGTGTGACTTGCAGAAAGTCAAGGAGGTAGAATTGGGAACTGAACCTAAGTATCCAGAGTCCCAGACCAGCACTTCAGCCATCATACCATTCATCCCACTGCAAAATCTGCTTCTTAATGACTTTCCTCAGAAAACAGCAACAAACTTCAATGGAAAGTTACCATCTGTTATCCTTAATACAAATTAAATCATAGACTTTAGGGCCTTAACAAAACAGACTTGGTTTGTCCCAAGAAAGAAGTGGTAACCATTCCTCACTAGTTTACATCATTAGGGGACACACTGCCTCAGAGTTAAATTTGCCTCCATAGTACAGAAATACTTAGGGACAAATTCTAGACAAACTTGCTCCTCATGCTCTTTAACTGAACCAAAGGGATTTCCACAGGGTAGAAGTCCCTTGAATTTGCCTTCAAATTATTACATTGTAGCTATGGCAAACTTTATTTTTCTTTAGCCCTACCTGCAAAGTTCACAAGCTGTCAAATCAGGGACTTAAGAGGACTTACTGACTTCCTGCATGATCTTGCAAAAGTAACTGAGAGACTAATCCTGATCTTTTTACTGTCAGAGCAGAAGTAGCTCCAAAATTTTCTGTCTTGGATTGGCTACATTAAAATTTACTTCACATGGATTTTGAGGCATAATTACTTGTGTATGAAGTGCATTGAGAATCTGGGATGAAAACAGTCTATGTATGTGCCAATTTATTTAACTATATTAGTCCATAGGAATTTTCAGTCATGTGTGTCATATTGGATCAGTGGTCAAATTTAGGATTTATTCTTTAACAAAGATGGGATGGAAAAAATGAGCCAGTAGATCCTGCTGTAACCTACTAACATTGGGAAATGTTATGAAGCCTAAAGATCTCACCTTTTAAGAATGGTGTGCAGGATGTTACATGAGAGGGAAGCTGATGTGCCGGGGGGAGCTAAGATATTACCAAACGACATTGTTTCTGAATAAGGTTATTTTTCCCCCCAAAAAATGCTGACAAGCAATGAGGTTTATATTTAAAAAAAAAATAAAAAAAAAATCAACACATTCTACTGGGATCAATGCCAATAAGATGCTAAATTTAGACCTTAGATTTTGGTTATCTTTTTCATGCCAGATGAAGAGTATGGTTTGAAAAAATTAAGTATTCTATATAGTCTGAGCTGTAAGCTCCTGAGCCCAGCCTGAAAGAGAGAAAAAATCTTGAACTGTAATGAAATGAATTTTATTTTGCAGGCACAGGGCCCATGCTATTTCATTTCATTACCAGGACATGCTGAGCGGGCTGGGAGCAGCAAGTACTCCAGGCAATGCAAGCAGATGATAAGCATTTCATCATGGTTCTAAACATATTAAATTTTTAGCTATAAATTTTATCAACAGCATCTATGTGACATGGTAGTACTCCCCCTGCCCACTTTCCTTCTCCGCCCCCTCCTTCTCTCCTGCACTGCAAGCATAACTTGCATTTGACCGTTCTGAAAAGAACTTATTGGAAAATTTGCTTGTCCATTAACTATCAATCAGGTTGTTACCTGCTGTGCTTAAGGAAAGTGAGGAAACAAATATTACAGCATCAGTAACTGTAATAACAGAGAAATACCATTAAGCACATTCAGCTTTTTTTTCTTGTACTTTCTAATCATCCTTCATATAGAAATTCAT
Organism: Chelonoidis abingdonii; assembly: GCF_003597395.2. NCBI lineage: Eukaryota > Metazoa > Chordata > Testudines > Testudinidae > Chelonoidis > Chelonoidis abingdonii. The sequence continues at coordinate 298,814,779 of NC_133769.1, forward strand.
CTAGTTCTCCTATCAGAACTCTTTGCCTGTTTATTATATTGGATCTTTCTTTAAGCATATAATAGATTTGATTAAGAAAGATAATGATTTATAAGCAGTGATAGGCAAATATCAAAAGGAACTTCAGAATTTCTGAAGCATTTTTTTATACCTTTATGGACAACCGTGGTTTTAAAAAATTGGCCTGGAAATCCTGCTAGAACAAACTTTTTTGGATGTTGAATATACAACCTTAACTTCATTTCTTAACTTGAGCACAAAATGATGCAACTAGAGCTGACTGAAAAATATGGACAACTCTATACATTTCTGGGGAAAAGTGTTCCTATTTTTGAGCATCTCTAGTTATGAATTTTCATGGTTTTTTTTAACAAAGGTGTGGGTTTCTTTGTGAGTGGTGTGTTTTTTTTTATTATTTTTATTTTTTTTATTTTTTTTGGTTAATAGAAAAAACAAGTTTGAAAAAAAAAAAATCATAGTGCAGCTATGTGGCTAGACACCAGGCAAGCACCCCACTCCATGCACAAATCTGCAATCAGTGGCATTTTTACAGCTCACCTTAGGAAGACCATAGGAAAGAACATCTCTCCTGCAGGTTTTAATGCAGAAGACATGTAAAGAATCTATTTCTCTAAGTTCTTATATGGCCCCTGCCACCACAGTGCTTTCTTCAAATAAACATAGCAATAAGGATCTCTCTCTCCCTCCCTCCCCCTTCCCTGCTCGTGAGACTGTGGCAGGGATTCCACAGCATACTTTAATACAGGGGTTCCCAAACTTGGTTCATAATAAACAAAAGGGGTGAGGGCAGGGTTCAGTCCTTGAGGGGGCCTTTTAAGGAACTGGGGTAAAAATCTGTTTGGTCCTGCTTTGAGCAGAGGGTTGGTTCCTTCCACCCTAATATTACCCTGAACAAGCCACAAACCAAGTTTGAGAACCCCTGTCTTAAAAGATGTAAAGTGGATATGAGAAGGCCTCTACCCTGACATAAATGAACTTTTGGATCTAGGCCTACATGCCTGCAAAACATTGTCCCTGTGTAGGAAAGTTATCCAAGCACAACACAAACAGTGTTGCCATCTTTACATGTGCACTGTAATCTTGACCCAGCAAAGCACTTAAGCATGTGAGTAGTCCCATTGACTTCAGCCTTTTTATCCCCGCCCCCAAAAAAGTGTACTTCATATCTAGGGAGTGCAATTTTTAGTAGATTTTAACTCTAGTATTCTAGTGAAGACTGGTTTAGAATTACCTAAGTATTTCTGCTCAGTGACATCTAACTCCATGCCAAGCTTCAGCTTTATACACATACACTAAGCAATCTCAGCCCTAGAACAGGAAGCACACGGCACAAACAAAATACTAAAAGTCATTTTTTAATAACAGGGAATGGTATGGGTTTGATTTTTTTTTCTTCCATCCACTCTCATCACACTCATTAATGGCTGAACCATTTTGCTTGATCTTAAAGAGTGAAAATGGGCAGCTTTGTGGGGAAAATGGAAAATTATGCAACTTTAACTATACCTTTTGTTGCCACTTCTCAGGTAGAGCCATATTATAATACCTTTGCTCAAACGGAGTGGTCCCTTACTCCATGTACACCTCTACCCCAATATAACGTTTTCCTTGGGAGCCAAAAAATCTTACCGCATTATAGGTGAAACCGTGTTATATTGAACTTGCTTTGATCCACCGGAGTGCGCAGCCCCGTTCCCCCTGAGCACTGCTTTACCATGTTATATTTGAATTTGTGTTATGTCGGGTCACATTATATCAGGGTAGAGGTGTATTCATTGATTTCAATGGCACTCTTCTGGAATATGGTGCTACTCAGCATGAGTAAGAGTAGCAGAATGTGACCTATAATAAATAAATGTCATTAATTCATAAACATGGACTTTCTCTCATTCTGTTTCCTGTGGAACTATAAAACCTGAAAGCTATGCTTGAATTTCCAGGAAAACCTCAGAATTAACAGGGAAAATAAATAAATCTTCATATGGAGAGGACACTACTCAGTAAAACTAATATTTGTTTAAAGATTAATTGAGAATATTAAACATAGTTTATGTAATAAGATTGGGATTAATATGTTCTGATATATAGGTTAATCTTAAAATAACTGTAGTCTTGCATGACCTGCACAGTCAACCTTATTTTACTCTGTCCTCACTTCTTGTACTTTGGCTGATTAATGAATTGGTCTAGAACTCATTTCTTCTTTTCATGATTTCTATAACTTTCTGAAAACGTGAATTGAATGTGAATTAAATTTGCTGTTGATCTCAACACTCCTATCATACATTCCAAGCCTCCTGTTGTCATAAGTGATGATCTGTGCTGTGACCTTCAGAGGGCAATTATATCCAGAAGCTTTTTTAGGCAGCTGTGTTTGGTGCCACATTCTATGCCCTGATCATCAAAGGGGTCACATGCAGAAATTTTGTTTTGAAATCTCAAGAGCCCTTAGGAGTTTAATTCTTTCAGGGGATGCAGAAAATTCTTGCTTCCTTTCTTCACACAGTGCCCCACAGATAATGAACTACCTCTTATCATAGCTTTTAAAACAAAATGCTACATAGCACTTGAGATTGCAACTAGTGCTTTATATAAACATTCTGTTTTCTTTGATTTATGCACTAGTGCTTTACTAATGCAATTCTACCCAGAGTTTGTTTGACTTATTCACTGCCTCTGTGCAATGGGTTGAGAGATTCAGAGATTTTTTTTCCCTGCAATAATAACTCTCAAACCACTTTTCTATGTCCTTTTTCCTAGAGCATCTTTTCAGCTTGCACATATTCCTTCTTTGTCCTTTTGTTCCAGAATTTATTTGCACTGCATAGTATTTTTGTCTTGAAGCCAAGACCATAAATTCATTTCTAGTTTAAAGACAACTTCCTTTTCATTACCTACTTTACCTTCTAATTTTGTATTACTAGTATCTTAGCATCATCATTTGAACACACAAACTTTCTTTCTCTCTCTCTCCATAGTTAGAATTTGGGGCCTTAGAACAGTTTTCATGATCTCCCTTCCTTGTATTTCCCCCCCCCCCCCCTTTTGGGGATATAGTTTTACTGTCATGCATGCATTTTCATCTTGTCTTTTTTTTTTTTAAACATTTTGAGCCAGCTGGCAGGTTCCACTCACCAATTTGTATGATACTGCACATAGCTTTCTGAACAATTGCACTTGATGTGGTCCTCAGGAGGTAGTATTTCCTGAAGTGATGTCACCATGTCAGCCAAATGACAGTCTTCTGAAAATAAAGTAAAGTAGATACTGGCTTTGGCAGCAAACCAAATCATCTGCTTGCAAGTCGTCAAACACCCACACGTGTTTTATGAAGAACTTTGTCTGAAGAGCTTGTTCCGGGCACATCTAGCCATTATGCACTCTCAAAAAACTTGTGAAACAAACTGTGTTTTTTCTACAACAGGGCTTCTCAATTGGGGGTCCCCTGAGGGGTGGGGTCACGACCCCTCAGAGGTGGGGTCGCGAGTTGTCAACCTCCACCCAAAACCCCACTTTGCCTCCAGCATTTATAATTGTGTTTAAAAACACTTTTCAATATATTTATGTATGAGGGGGAGTCACACTCAGAGGCTTGCTATGTGAAAGGGGTCACCAGTAAAAAAGTTTGAGAGCCACTGATCTGAAACAATGTCAGTGCAGCTGGATGATCAACAAGATGTGTCACAGAAACACAATAGTCAACTATCCCTTTCCTGAGGTCGAGAACATCACTTGAGCGTAATGCATCCAACATCCACTAGGTGAGAGTCATGATTTCTGAAGTTCCATTTTCTAATCTGTTCTGATAGTCCCACCTCAGATAAGGATGCCTATACAATACTTGAGCTTGGCTCAAACACTGCCACTGTGTTAAGTAAGTGACAAAAAAAAATCTATAACAGGAATTGAAGTATATAATTCTCACAGAAAAGAATGCAAGGATTTTTTTGGAAGGAGAGGTGCAGAGGGATTGGTTGTCACTTTAACATGCTCTTGTGATGATACTCAAGGAGCTCAATCTAGTTAGTTTAATGAACAGAAGGTCAAGGGATGACTTGATTACAGTCTAGAAGTACCTGCATAGGGGACAATTATTTGATAATAGGCTCTTCAGTCTAGCAGAGAAAGGTACAACCTGATCCAGTGGCTGGAATTTTGATGTTAGACAAATTCAAACAGTCAATAAATTGTAACATTTTAACAGCGAGGGTAATTATCCATTGGAACAGTTTACCGAGGGTCATGGTAGATTCTTCATCACTGGAAAATTTTAGATAATGATTGGATGTTTTCTTCTAAAAGTTCTGGTCTAGGAATGAATTTGGAGAAATTCTATGAACTGTGTTATGCAGGAGCTCAAAATATATGATCACAATGGTCCTTTCTAACCATGGAATCTATAGGAATGTCATTTTAGTTAAGTAGCAAAAAAATTATTGAACAGTGAGTGGAGTTTTTTTGCAGTGCATTTGTCTAAGAGATTTGTCTGGGGCGAATGTGAATGCTTCATCCTGACTCACATGCTTCCATCTTGGCTTTGATCTACATAGTTCTGGAGGAATACAACTGTCTTTGTAGTTCATACGCTGAAATGTGATCTCTAATGTAACTGGGGTCAAATCCATTAACTGTCTTGAAGTTTGGGACCAAGACTTCAAACTGGAAGTAGAAACAGAGGGGTAGTCAATGGAGGGAATGAAACACAGGTTTGCCTAAACACAGAGGAGGTAATCAGTTGCTTTCTGTACCACCTGGAGAGTTCATACTTTATTTTCACATTCAGCTTCAGATACAGTGAATTGCCAATAGCTCAGTTCAGAGGGGAGAAATGCATGTGTCAGTCTAGCCAGGAGGAAGGGATGAAGTTTGCTAGAAAACAGAAAGTGCTTTTAGATACTGATAGTGCCTTGTTGTCAAAGCTTAGTAGTGAGCAAAATGGAATAATGAAACATTGACAAATGAAGACCTCAATTCAAGGAGAGGACACATGCCCATTATAATTCTTCAGTGTGCTTTTTCCTTTCAACGAGCATCACTCTGGTCTTCCTTGGGTTGAGTTTGAACACAAACTTTCTCAAAAATTCATTGTTTTGTGGTAGTGATAATGCAACAGCAAGTGGCTTACCTCTTCTTCAGCCCATAGGCAGGGTAAGGTAAGGGGAGATAAATGCATTCTGTTCCAGCAAGGGAGGAAGAGTTGTCCACACCTCTCCTGTTCTGGCCCATATCTGATTGGCCAGGAGGGTAGAGCTAATCAGAGGACCAAAGGAGGAAACCAATTGCGCTGCCTGATACAAAGCTGACCTGTAATTGGTTGAAAGTGCAGTGGTGCCCTTGACATTGACTAGGTTCCTCCAGTCAGTGAGGGATTGGAGTGGAAGCTGGATGTGTCATTTTGGGAGGAAGGGAACACCACAAAGAAGTTCAGCTTCATATGCTTTAATAGCCTGAACTCCAATGTTGTAGCAGCTACATTTTTAGCAGATATGCATATTGAAAGCAAAACATTGACTCTCAATTTCCATGCCTAGTTGTTGCTACTATTGGATCCTATAATTATCTGCTGCTTCCAATGTCAACATGACTGTCCTCTTCACTGGTGCTGAGTAGCTATCATTCCCCACCCCTGGGCAATGCCTTGTTTTCTTTCTTTCTTTCTTTCTTTCTTTCTTCCTTCCCCCAAACAAAAACCCATTGACTGTGCGTGTGTATATAGGTCCATTCTGTTGTACTGTTTTTTTCCACAGTACTAATCACGGCTTGTATTTGTTGAGCCTGGAGCTGCATCTATAACACCTTATTAGTGATCTCATCTCACAATTCCAGAAGAATGGAAACAGCTGAAAATCTGTTAATAGGAATCAGAGTATCAGTCCTGTTAGTCTGTATCCTCAAAAAGAACAGGAGTACTTGTGGCACCTTAGAGACTAAAAAATTTATTTCAGCATAAGCTTTTGTGGGCTACAGCTCACTTCTTCGGAAGCATAGAATGGAACACACAGACAGGAGATATTTATACATACAGAGAACATGAAAAGGTGGAATTTTGCCATGTACATTGGCCAAACCAGACAGTCTCTATGCAAAAGAATAAATGAACACAAATCTGACATCAAGAATCATAACATTCAAAAAACAGTGGGAGAACACTTCAGCCTCTCTAACCACTCAGTGACAGACTTGAAGGTGGCAATTTGCAACAAAAAACCTCAAAAACAGACTCCAAAGAGAGACTGCTGAACTCAAATTAATGTGCAAATTAGATACAATTAACTCAGGCTTAAACAGAGACTGGGAATGGTTGGGTCATTACACTAATTGAATCTATTTCCCTATGTTAAGTTCTCCTCACACCTTCTATGGGTCATCTTAATTATCACTTCAAATGTTTTTTTCTCCTGCTGATGATAGCTCATCTCAATTGATTGGACTCTTCCAGTTGGTATACATACTTCCACCTTTTCATGTTCTCTGTATGTATAAATATCTCCTGTCTGTGTGTTCCATTCTATGCATCCGAAGAAGTGAGCTATAGTCCACAAAAGCTTATGCTGAAATAAATTTTAGTCTCTAAGGTGCCACAAGTACTCCTGTTTTTTGTAAATACGAAGAGGGTCCACATTTTTGACATCACACAGACTTTTTTTTTTTTTTTTTAATTCTGATTCCGATCCTATGCCCCATTTCTCACTAGGCAGATGAACTCTTAGGTGGTATTATGGTATTATGTCTGGGACTCAGGAGATCTGAAATTTGATTATTGGATGTGTAATGGAAGTCCTGCATGATGTTGGGGAAATATTTAGTCTCACTGTCTCAGCTCCCTATCTGCAAGTGGGGGATACTACCTTTCCCCAGTCTTTGTCTGTGTTATCAATCTATTTACACTAAATTCTCCGAGGCAAGGGCTAGCCTTCATTATGTGTTGCTACACTGCTTAGTGCAATGGGACTTTTAAGTACTACTGAAATACAAATAACTAACAATAATAATGCTTTCCCTTCCCAAATATTGTGTACTCTATCACACTAAAATCTACAGGACTATTTTAAGTAAACACCTTCAAGTTTGATTTGGTGAAAATCATACCCCCTTCTTCAACACACATGATGTCCAGCTGCTTGGTCTATAATGTCCCATTCCATTTTCATTTCCATTATTCTCTGAAGTGGTATTCAGCCTTGGTTAATCTGAACCAGTTTGCAATGTACTTTGCCCATTACTATTAATAATTTTATGGTACACTTGTTAAAAATTGGGTTACATCTTCAACTTCTCAGATATCAAAGCATATGGCAACACACTTTCAAAAACTGGCCTCTTATTCTGGGTAATTCAATTTCTGGGTAACTAACTTGAAGCACTTTAAAGATTCCCAAGTTTGTCACTCAAAAATAGCCATTTCACTTTTGAAAACATTTCCCTAAACACACACATTGCAAAGCTTTGCATTAGCAAATTGTAGGTTTCATTAATAGGGGCATTGCCTGACTATGTGTCTTCTCACTTTAGAGACCCTGACCTTTTCCTAACACTCATCCTTTATCCTTTTATGGAAGTGTGTGAATTCTGTAAAGTATGAAATTCTTCCTCTTCAATGCCTCAAAAATCTAGTGTCTGCTATAAGACAATCTCTCAGGATATGTCTACACTAGAAATGTAAGTCAATCTATAAGGTCTAATTACAGCCACCTCAGTAATTAATTTTGGAGGTGCATGTCCACACAACCATCCTTGGGTAAGTAGTGCTTGTCCTCATGAGGAGTGAGCAGTGGGGGGAGCTGAGAGGGGGAGTGTGGGGAGCTGAGAGACCAGGCTCTCAGCTCCATTAGCAGCTCTCTGCTGGTAGCCAGGCTGCCCCTCACGGTCCTGGGCTCTGGGCAGGCTGCCCATCCCCCTGCTTCCCATTCCCCACTGGGAGTCGAGGAGGGCAAGCCACCCGGGGCTTCTTGCCCCTGGCAAGTGGGGTCCAGCTGCACTGGCTTCTACTCCTCCTGCATGAAGAGACGACAGACGCTGTGCCACTCTAGCTGCCTTACCTCAACCTAACTGTGTAGTGTAGACCAGGCATCACTCTTCTCATTCGTGAAGACAGATGTACAGTAAGTGTGTGTGGGTATAGGTGGTATGTACTTTTCATATTCTCACTAGCTCATGTTATAAGTCTAATCTGTGGTGACAAAAGCTGAACTGGTTCTGCTCCATGGCACTGGGCTTGATTTGCTGTGGGTTGCTGTTATAATTATTGAATGTTGTTGTAATGATTCCTTGTTTATTGCTGACAAACTCTCATCCAGCAATTTATCGTTCATAAAACTTCAAGGTTGCAAGTACAGTATTTGATACAGGCACCTCATGCAACAAAAACAGACCTCTAGTGACTGAAAACAACATGACAGAGACTAAACATTAAAGAGTAGGATAAACTGACTACGGAAATAGGAAATCAATATGCAAGTGTACAGCAAAAGCATAGAGAAAAGCTGCTAGTAGTGCAGAATACTGGGGAAAGTGTTAGCACTGAAAAATCATCATCATTTTTCAATATATTAAATATAATGACTTCTTGCCAAAAATGGGAGTGTTTCCCTTCTGGCAGACACTTTGACATTTTATAATGTGTTTCAGTATATGCTGGCATATTCCCAGAGAGTGGAAACTGATACATTATTGTAATAGGAGAAAAAAATATCCAAACCACCCACTTCCCTCTGCGGAGGCTTTCCATTTGTGGTTTTGTGCAATTAATCAAAGCCCAAATGCATTTGTATCCTCTGAACAGTTGGGGAACACTTCCATATTTTCACACTGGAGCAGAGACAACTGATGCAGGATGTCAATGGAAAATTGTTCTGGGAACAATATTTTTATATGCTAATACTGTTCATATGGGTTTTGTAACTAGAGTTTGAGATGATGAATTGTGACTTTTCAGTTGTTTGCAAGTCATGGACTTTACATTTGTTCCCTGCACTATCAACATTCTTATTCAGTTTGAAAATCCCAGGATTTTATTTAAAAGCAATATTACGTCTTGTTGCCACGCCGGTTGGTGGTGTTCTAGAAAGGTGGTTAGGATCGGACAAATAATTTGTTAATTTTACTGCAACATAAAAGCTCAATATAGATGTCTGCAAATGTTTTTGAATTAGCAACCAATGGGGCTGAAATGTAAATTAACACAAAACCCTTCTGAACTCTCAGCTACAAAGCACTTCCTTAATATAAATTCACTGACTCAAAAGACTGAATATCTGAAGGCTTAGTAACGTCTAAAAATGGTGTCAGTCCCCCTAGAACAGCCTTATAGACAAAATCTCCTTTGAGGCATGTTATTATATATGGCAGAGATTACTGGATCTGCTTCAGCAAGACGAGATCAGAACACAAAAATTTGCCATTTTATTCAGCAGTGACTGTAAGATCAGGCTTCTACTGCTCATCAAGTGATGGGCTTTAATTTAGCTCTAATCTTTCAAAAGAAATCTCTGCAAGAATTTGGGGACCTTGGAGCCACACTGCAACAAGACCTCTTTATTCGGCTGTGCGTGAGATGGGATTTAGAAACAAACTGAGAGCTAGAGTCACACAGATTCTGCCTTATCCAGAGCTGAAAAAGTGATTTCAGAAATGCCAAGTATAGGCATTTATGGAACCCTCTGAGGCACTCACTCATGTGTAGGGCTTTTAAATAACAAGTTTAACTTGACAGGATGATGATGCTGTGTTGTCTTCTCACTCCTACAACCTACCTTTCCAGGCAACTTAGTCTGAGAGTTGTTTATCACATTTGTATGGGTGAGGGTGGTTTTGTTTGTTTTAGTTGAGTGGGGAAAGGTCCAGGTAGTAGTTGGTCTTCCAAAAAAATAATAATCTGAAGACATTTTTTTTGTTTGCAGTTAAGGAGATTCTCAGTTTATTGGCATTATATTTATAGACAATATAATAGATGAAACTGAGTAGAGAAAAATGACTGACTGAAAATGAGACTGGGGCAAAGGTAGCTTGGGTATCTAGCCATGTACCTCTATGACTCCAAGTATTGTAATGTCTGAGTACTTCCCAACCATTTAAAAATAGAAATAGCAGTAAAATACCTTTTTCTTTCTTCCTTCCCAGTCTGTAAGAAAAACAGATGGATTAGTTTCTACGGTTTGTTTAGGTTTGTGTGAGCAGGTGAGTGAGAATCTCCCTGTGTGTATGTGAAGAAACTTGTGAAAGGAAAGCTAAGTCAAGTTTTGCATTTAGTTGTGAAAGTAATGAGGTCTGGGGTCATTCTTAACTCTTGCTGGCTTCAGTTGAACCTAGATGTTCCAGAAGATAATAGTGGGAGAGAAGATTTCTCGAATAGTTTAATGTGATGAATATAGAGACAGAAACCTTTAGCTGAACTGTATATTAAACAGAACGCCTGTGCAGAGAGAAGAGCATATGGGTGATGTGCTTGCAGTGATCTGTGCTGCAAAGTAGATGGTCTGCTTCATTTTGTACCAATAGGAGTTGTGGGTTTTTTTAGGATTGTTCCTGCATATTGTCCCTGCCAGCAGGTATATGGGATCTTGGGGAGAAATTACCACACAGGTGGGGTGCAAAATAAACTTTATTAAGAAAATGCCAAAACAGGGAAAATTCAATAGTGAGGGGTATGGGGTTTGTTAAGGTAGACAACTGGGGAGGGGTTTCTTTTAGCAAATAGTATAGGGGTTTCAATAGTGGGGTACAATACAGTGGGGTACAATACAGTTGGTAACCAATTAACACTGAAGTATAAATGTAACAGGTAGCTAACAATTTCTATGTAAAAGGTGTGTCACAGCAGCATATAGCCAACTAACAGTTATGGGAAAATGTGGTAAGTAACCAACTCTAGGTAAAAATGTGTCACAGTGGTATAAATGTAAAATGTGAGGTGTGTTAGAGAGAAAAAGGGTAACCAATGGGGTTTTATGCTAGACTTCAGTAATACAATTGAGGTTTGGGGGTAATAGGAGAGTGTGGAGGAAGGGATTAAAAAAAGAGAGAGAGAGAGAGAGAGGGGTTTTCAGGAGACAGGGAGCAGGCAGGCTGCAGGTTTAAACACAGCAGAGAGCAGAGGGAGATTTAAACTTCAGGAGACAGAGGGCAGGCAGGCTGCAGGTTTAAACAGCAGAGAGACTGAGGGGTATGGGGTGACTGGAGAGCTCGGGGTGGGGGCAGCAGCAAGAAGACAGACTTAACCACAACTATACAGAACACAGCAAAATCTTATCTATGACCTAACTTAACCAAGACTACACAAATTAGCAAGTAACAGAACACAATGCAAGTAACTAACTTACAGAACACAATACAAACAATTCTTAAACCTAACTTAACACAGCTACAAAATGAAACAAACAACTTATCTAACTAACCTAACCACCTATGCTGGGTGCTGGTTAAGCAAGCAAGTCTGGGTGCTGGGAAGCAAGAGAGAGAGCAGCTAGCAGCATAATAAATAAAAGTAGTTTAGAGAGGTTTCAGACAGAAGCTTAAGTCTTCTGGGGAAACAGAGCAGCTAAAATAATAAAATAAAAGTATAGAGAGTTTCACAGAGGGATTCTTACCAGCCCCAAAGGAAGCAGCAGAGGTAAAAGCAGCAAAATCATCAGAAGGCTGGGTACAGTCTCAATAATCAGGAGATCTCTCAGGCAGCAATTCGTTCTTCGTGGGGGGGGGTTCAAAAAACGGGGGTACGCTCAAAAATAAAACGAGAGCGGAGAAAGGACCCCCCAGAACCCCTGGCTGATCAGACCAGGCAGCAATGCAGGAACCTTTCTGAGGTCTGATCAGAAAATGTCTGGTTTTAAGGGCAAACTTAGGCAGTTTCCCACCAGTACTTTTGATTGGCTCAGAGGCAGGGGACAGAGAAGAGAAAAAAAAAAAAAAAAGGCAGGTGAGCACAGAGACATGTCTAGGCAGAGTCCTGTGCAATAGGTGACTCAGAAGCACATGAGGCCTATGACTCATGCCCAGGACCTTAAAAACACAATAGGCCTTGCAACTGGACATTGTCCACCCTACACCGAGCCCAGGTTTAACAAGGTGATAACAGGACTAACCCTTTGAACAGGGCAGTGGTCCCACTTAGCACAATTGGCCATCCCTTTGAGAAGGGCAGTGGCTCTGCTAAACAACTTTAAGGGACCCTCCCTTTGAGAAGGGCAGTGGCCCTGCTAAACAACTTAACAGCCAGGGAGGGGAGGCCACAGGAGAACAAAAACAAAAATGGAGTATGGGGACAGCTGTAAGAGACAAAATGGAATAGGGGGATAGCTGTAACAGACACATATAATGATGAGCAGAGTAATCAAGTACATAAGTCACAAATGTGCAGCTCACCATAGCCAGATCATGATCTAATAGGATGAAGTGCAATAATGGATGGACATTGTGCAGGTTTAAGGCTGAGGACAAAAAAGAAGAGATATTACAGTGCAGGCAAATTCTCTGAAGCATTTTGTTTATCGTACTGCATAAGGGAAACGCCATCTTCTTCGCTTCAGTTCAGCTATAGCCAACCTCTATTCCTCTGCATGCTCATTTGCAAAGGAGATGGTCATGTAACTTCTGGATTTTTTCTTTCACAAACTAATACAAGAGTAAGTAAGTAAGGGCTAGGTCAGCTTCAACCAATAGGTTTAAAAAAAAAAAATTGCAAAGGGGAATGTGTTCTAAGGTTCGAGGTTGTAACAAAACCTGACCCAAGCAAATTTGCACTGTGAGCATTTTGCAATTGTTACTCAAATGTAGGTGTGTAAGCATGTTTGCCTCCACAGGGGATAAATAAGAGCATGCAACTTAATAACAGTTCATCTAGTTACTCCTTTAACTCTAATGTGAGGGACATGTGCTTTTGGTGATGATCTGGGGTTACAAAATGACAACCAAAATGTGTCCTGGGGCCCTGATCCTGCAATTCAGTACATATTGGGTCACCACTGCATCCACCAGGAGCCTCACTGAACTCACTGAGGCTCAATGAGAGTATGGCAAATTGCCAGATCAGGGCCTCAAACTCTTGTAGACCTCAAATACTTCACATAAGCCTTGTCTACTGTGGGGCAAATGCAATATATTAAGTGTATGCAATCATGCCTCTCTGAGGTGGGTGGATTGCAGAGAATAAAAATCTGTTAGTAATAGCAGTTCCTCATTTGGCTCATGTGGTACGTGCTTGTGCTTTTAATGCTGAAGTTTGAAAAATCTATCCCTGAAGACAATGCATGATGTCTCTCTGTGTGCAGCCACCAGTTTGTTACATGCTAGATAGTCATTGTGTATTCTCTCTGTCACAAAGCCACAGGATTGATGCTAGGGAACAGTTCTGGAACAGTTTCTAGGAGGAACCCCTTCAGTGTGCCAGACCTTCTCCAGGGTACACTTCACTCCCTCCTCAGACTGAGCCATTAGCACTCCTGCTTCACACTGTGAGCTCCATTCAGTGAGTCCAACTGAGACAAAGGCCTTGGCTACACTGGCGCTTTACAGCGCTGCAACTTTCTCGCTCAGGGGTGTGAACCCCCCGAGCGCCGCAAGATACAGCACTGTAAAGCGCCAGTGTAAACAGCGCTGCAAGCTAATCCCCATGAGGAGGTGGAGTACGTGCAGCGCTGGGAGAGCTCTCTCCCAGCGCTGGCACTGCGACCACACTCACACTTCAATGTGCTGCCGCGGCAGCACGTTGAAGTTTCGAGTGTAGCCAAGCCCAGAGACTCCTGATGAACACTTGTACTTTCTTCAGAGATTAATGCATCTCACTCAGTATTTGCCTTGACACTCACACAGCGCTGTCAGAATAGGATTTATTAGTCAATTGAAGATTAGGATTTAGTCCATTCTGATTAGCGCAGAGCCCAGCAAACTGTAGTGAACCCCTTGGTTCAAACTCTGTCTGTGTCTTCATCTGACTTCACTTGTCACAACCGAGGTGAGAGCCCCTTTCCATCTCCCCGCCTCATACCTCTCCTATCATTTGACAAGGAGCTGGGATATTGTTGTTCCGCTTGAGCTTCTCTAAGGAGAGGTGGGAAGTCCATGTCCCTCTGGTAAGTTGGTTGCTAGATGTCAGTGTCCTCGCAATTGGATTTGCCATTGTTTTCTCAACTGGTTCATCAATATAAATATTAAGGCCCAGACAGCTAGGTGATACCCACTACTGTGTGTCAGCCTCCGGAGAGAGCAAAGAGTCCCCTTCCATTCACTGGGTAAAACCATGTAGCACATAGAGGAAACTGAGGCACAAACAGGACTCAAAAATATTACAAAATATTCCCACTTTCTCACATTCTCGTTCTAGCATTTATATCAAACCATATGTATTATGAAACTGTTTGGATAAAACAAAACTTTTGTTTTTAAATGATATATAGCAGCAGCAGGCTGAATTATAGAAATTCTGTATATAGTGGTAACAATTACGTTAGATATAATGCTATCACTAATTGGCCAATGTGAAAATTAATATTAAACAAATAATCATAACAATAAAAAGTTCAGTGTTTTTCTTCTCAGCAGTGGACATTTCACCCTTAAAACTCATAGAGTGCTGCTTTGAGGCTATTTTGACTCTTCTTTTCACAGCACTGTTAATAGTCTAAATGTGTGCTCTAATCTTTTACCCAGATCCTCAGAAGAGCTAGTACTTTGCTTGGTGTAATGGTAAAAGGAGGGTGTAAACTGGCTTTAACCCAATTTTGCATTTCCTTCATCCTTTGGGATAACTGGTGCGGATTTCTTCCCTGGTGCCACTTATAGCAGCTTCAGGATGGTTCTGAATTATATCAGGTGGTAATAGCCCCTATAGCCCTTTGCATATTGTGGGGATTGTTGGAGGATAGCATGCTCTGTTCAACCTCTTTTGTCCTCCAGAATGGCCTATATACCAACAGATTGAGGTGTGGGAAGGTGGTGTAAAACTGGCTATGCAACCTAAAATTCTCAGCAGCTGGCTGCTTAAAGCAGCTTTCCATGGTTGGCACCCCCAGGGTAGCACAAAGGAGCCAGAGATGTGACCTGAAAACTTTACATTTATTGCATTTAGCTGCCACAGATATTGAAAAGGCTGTGTAATTTTTTCACCCATTCATATCACCATTTTACCATTCACTGAGAATAATCTTTCTTCTTGACAGTACAGGCTGCCAAAAACACAGACTGTATTCAGTGGAGTTAGTATCTGTTTTCATTTCAGTGGTGACTGATAAATCTCAGTAAGTAAAATGCTGCAATCCATAACTATCACTTATCACAAAAAATGGTGCATGCTCAATCTTTTTTCTCTTTGAAGCCAGTGTGAGTTTTGCCATTGACCTCAGTGGAAGCAGGGTATTGATTCAAAATATATCCATGTTGATTTGCCTCACAAAAGAATGTAGACAATATAGCGTGGTTTGTTTTTGTTTAAGAAAAGGAACTCAGTAGAGGTGATTTGATCAACAGAGTTTTCCTCTGTTTCATTTTACTTTATCTTTTTATATTATTTCTGAGCTATTTAGGTTTTTTTGCATTTTTGTTCAAGGGCTGTAGCAGTTTCTAAACTATTAGCTTTCAGAGTAGCAGCTGTGTTAGTCTGTATCCGCAAAAAGAACAGGAGTACTTGTGGCACCTTAGAGACTAACAAATTTATTTGAGCATGAGCTTTCATTGGCTACAGCCAGGGCGGGCTCCAGGCACCAGCACAGCAAGCGGGTGCCTGGGGCGGCCAATGGAGAAGGGCGGCACGTCCGGCTCTTCGGCAGTGGATCCCTCAATCCCTCTTGGAGGGAAGGACCTGCTGCAGAATTTGCTGCCGAAGAATGAAGCGGCAGCGGCACAGCTGCTGCCAAAGTGCCACTGATTGCATTTTTTTTTTTTTTTGTCCCCCTACTTAGGGCGGCAAAAATGCTGGAGCCGGCCCTGGCTACAGCCCAGTCTCTATTCAAGCCTTTGTTTGCGTATCAATTCAAGTTCAGCAGTTTCTCATTGGAGTCTGTTTTTGAAGCTTTTCTGTTGCAAAATTGCCACCTTTAAGTCTTACTGAGTAACCAGAGAGGTTGAAGTGTTCTCCTACTGGTTTTTGAATGTTATGATTCTTGATGTCAGACTTGTGTCCATTTATTCTTTTGCGTAGAGACTGTCCGGTTTAGCCAATGTACATGGCAGAGGGGCTACTGGCACATGATGGCATATATCACGCTGAGATGTGCAGTGTGAATGAGCCTCTGATGCTTGGCTGCTGTGATTAGGTCCTATGGTGGGTCACTTGAATAGATAATGTGAACAGAGTTGGCATCGGGCCTTTGTTGCAAGGATATGTTCCTGGGTAGTGGTTTTTTGTGGAGTGTTGTGTTGGCGAGTATTTGCTTTCAGGTTGGGGGGCTGTCTGTAAGCGAGGACCTGTTTCACTCGCAAGATCTGTCAGAGTGAGGGATCATCTTTCAGGATAAATTGTAGATCTTGATGCGCTGGAGAGGTTTTAGTTGGGGGTGAAGTGAGGCTAGTGGTGTGTGTTTTTTTTTTTTTTTTTTGTTAGGCCAGATCTTGGACGACAGACCAGTCCTTGCTTACAGCAGCCCCCTAACCTGAAGTAAATAGAGAATACGAGCTTGAACAGAGACGGGAATGGCTGAGTCATTACACAGATTGAATCTATTTCCCATGTTAAGTATCCTCACAGCTCTGTCAACTCTCTGAAATGCCCATCTGATTATCACTACATAGTTGTTTGTTTTTTTTCCTCCTCTTGCTGATAATTGCTCATCTTAATGAATTACCTCTTAGGTTGATATGGCTACTTCTACCTTTCATGTTCTCTGTGTATTTATATCTCCTTACTATATTTCCATTCTATGCATCTGAGAAGTGGGTTGTAGCACATGACAAGCTATGCTCAAATTTGTTGAGTCTTAAAGGTATGGCTACACTGGCACTTTACAGCGCTGCAACTTTTCGCGCTCAGGGGTGTGAAAAAACACCCCCCTGAGCGCTGCAAGATACAGTGCTGTAAAGCCTCAGTGTAATCAGCGCTGCAAGCTACACCCGTAGAGGATGTGGTTTACATGCAGCGCTGGGAGAGCTCTCTCCCAGCGCTGGCGCTCTGACCACACTCTCACTTCAAAGCGCTGCCGCGGCAGTGCTTTGAAATTTCAAATGTAGCCATACAGTAAGGTGCCACAAGTACTCTTAAACTATTACAGAGTGTTAGGTCTTTGCTAAATGTTGTGACACCGCTAGATGATGCATACTGATGATCCTCTTTGGGGGTGGGGAGTCAAAGCAAAAAGACAAATTTAATATTGTTTGTGCCTGGGAAAGTACCAAACAGTGCTAAAACAGAAAAAATGCATATCTAAAATACAACTTTTAAAAGAGTTTTCTTTGCACGTGATTCTTTGCGAGCAAAAGTGCTGCTTTTAAAATAAAATAACTTTGGCTAACTTTTTATTGTTATCCAATAACACAGTAAATGACTTAGTGACTACAAATGCCTGCTGTTTATTACTTGCTTCTGATCTTTTAAATGCAAGGGCAGGGATTTATTTTGATGTGTTTATGATGGAAGCTTTTTTGGTTTTTTTTTGTTTGGTTGGTTTTTTTTGGCTTTTGTTTTGCTTTGCCAATAGAATGTGAGGGAGGAAATAAATAAAACCAAGACTTGTAGGGTTTACACAAATGATGTCAGTTCTGTAGTTTCTACTACTGTAAAATCTATGAAAAAAGTAATGGATATGATAAAATGATTTCTAATTTCATCAGTGTGCTAATGTTTTCATATGATATTGAGATGAACTCTCAAAATGCTGAAATCATACTGAGTTTCAGAGTTAATATAGCACTACATTAGAAGCCTTTATTATCAGCTGTCCAATTATATTGGCTTTTGTGATATGACGCTAAAGTCAATATAACATGAAACTCGTTTAACTAGTATGTTGGAAGTTTGTTAAAGCAATAGCCTTATCATATTATTAATTTTCTTAACGGAAGCTCTAAAGTAATGAAGAGCTGCTTAAACTCAAAACAAGATTAATAAAACAGTAGCATCTGAGCACAACTCCTGATGATGATCTTTGTATGATTGTCTCATGCAAAGAGGCAATATGTAAATGAGAGAGTAATTTTTAGTATAATATTTTTGTTGTCATTGAAATGAAAGATGTCATGCAGGTGTCTGGTAATGCTGGCATTCAAAGAAATATGCTTGAAAACCAAAACCCTCAATATTGATTTATTTTTCTCCTCTAATTTGAGTATTTCTTTACTAACAAAAAACATGATTTGTTTCAAGTTGATTATGTATTTAAACTATTTAAAAATGAAATACCATTTCACTATTTTAGCCTGTGTATTAAGGCAAATCATAGACTTTTTAAGGCCAGAAAGGAGCATCATGATCATCTAGTCTGACCACCTGCATAAAATCATAGAAAATTAGCGTTGGAAGAGACCTCAGGAGGTCATCTAGTCTAACCCCCTCCTCAAAGCAGAACCAATCTCCAACTAAATCATCCCAGACAAGGCCTTGTCTAGCTGGGCCTTAAAAACCTCTAAGGATGGAGATATCGCCACTATGTAACCCATTCCAGTGCTTTTCTTCTCTACTAGTGAAATAGTGTTTCCTAATATCCAACCTAGACCCTCCCCACTGCAACTTGAGACTATTGCTCCTTGTTCTGTCATCTGCTACCACTGAGAACAGGTTAGCTCCATCTTTGGAATTCCCCTTCAGATAGCTGAAGGCTGCTATCAAATGCCTCCTCACTCTTCTCTTCTGCAGACTAAATAAGCACAGTTCCCTTAACCCAGGGATTCCTTTTGGCCCAATCCTACAATTTGTTTGCGTCACTCTGGACCCTATTCCTACCCTCCAGTGTCTTTACTTCTCCCTGCAGCTTAGTGTCATCTGCAAACTTGCTGAGAGTGCAATCCATCCTATCATCCAGATCATTAATGAAGATATTGAACAAAACTGGCCCCAAGACCAACCCCTGGAACGCTCCGCTTGATACCAGATGCCAATTAGACACTGAGCTGTTGAGCACTACCTGTTGAGCCCTATGATCTCGCCAGCTTTCTATCCACCTGATTCATCCAATCCTTACTTCTTTAACTTGTTGGCAAGAATACTGTGGGAGACTGTAAAGTTTTGCTAAAGTCAAGGCACATCACATCCACTGTTTTTCCCCATATCCACAGAGCCAGTTATGTCATTGTAGAAGGCAAACAGGTTGGTCAGGCATGACTTGCCCTTGGTGAATCCATATTTACTGTTCCTGATCACCTTCCTCTCCTCCAAGTGCTTCAAAATGGATTCCTTGAGTATCTGCTCCATGACTTTTCCAGGGAGTGAGGTGAGGCTGCAGTTCTCCGGATTCTCCTTTTCTTTTTTAAAAATGGGCACTAGATTTGCCTTTTTTTCAATTTTCCAGGACTTCCCCTGATCACTACGAGTTTTCAAAGATAATGGCCAATGACTCTGCAATCACATCAGCCAACTCCCTCAGTATCCTCAGATGCATTGCATCCAGCCCCATGGACTTGTGCATATCCATCTTTCCTAAATAGTCCTTAAACTGTTTTTTTCACCACTTCCCCGTACTGTGCTGCCCAGTGAAGCAGTCTGGGAACTGAACTTTTCTGAAGACCGAGGCAAAAAAAAGGATTGAGTGAGTAGTTCAGATTTTTACACATCATCTGTCACTAGTTTGCCTCCCTCATTCAGTAAGGGTCCCATGCTTTTCCTGACCTCTTTGTTGCTAACATACCTGTAGAAACCCATGTTGCAGGCCACAGAATATCATCCATCCAGTCCTGTAATAGACTCATAACCTCCAGCTCAGTTACTGAAGTTCTCAAATTAGGATTTAAAGACTTCAAGTTACAGAGAATCTAATCTTTACTCTAGTTTAACCAGCAAGTGATCAATGCCCCAGGCTGCAGAGGAAAGCAAACAAACCAACAACAAAAAACAGCATCTCTGCCAGTCTGACGTGGGGAAAATTCCTTCCTGACCCCAAATCATGGAATCATAGAACTGGAAGGGAACCTTGAGAGGTCATCTAGTCCAGCCCCTGCCCTCAAAGCAGAAATAAGTTAAGTTATTATCTAGACCATCCTGGACAGGTGTTTGTCCAACCTGCTCTTAAAAATCCCCAATGATGGAGATTCCATAACCTCCCTATGCAATTTATTCCAGTGCTTAACCCCTCTGCCAGTTAGGAAGTTTTTTTCCTAATGTCCAACCTAAACTTCCCTTGTTGCAATTTAAGCCCATTGCTTCTTGTCCTATCCTCAGAGGTTAAGAAGAACTTTTTTTTTCTCCCTCCTCCTTTCACAACCTTTTATGTACTTGAAATATGGCAATCAATTACACCCCGAGCATGTCAATGAGACCTACCAGGCAGACCCCGGGGAAGTAATTCTCTGTAGTAACTGGAAGCTCGCCCCATCTAGTGTCCCATCTCCAGTCACTGGAGATACTGGCTACAAGCAGTTGCAGATGGGTCACATGCCATTGTAGGCAAACTCATCATACCATCTCCTTCATAAACTAATCAAATTCAGTCTCGAAACCTGTGAGGTTTTTTGCCCCCACTATGCCTCTTGGAATGCTGTTTCAGAACTTCACTCCTCTGATCATTAGAAACCTTTGTCTAATTTAAAGCCTAAACTTGTTGATGGCCAGTTTATATCTCTGTTCTTGTGCCAACATTGGTGTTTAAATTATATTACTAATATCCCTGTGATGAATTTATAGAGAGCAATCATATCTCCCCTCAGCCTTCATTTGGTTAGGGTAAATAAGCCAAACTTCTTAAGTCTCCTCTCAGATGTAGGTACTCCATTCCTCTGATCATTCTATTAGTCGTCTGCACCTGTTCCAGTGTGAATTCACCCTTCTTAAATAAGGCAGACAAGAATTACACACAGCATTCCAGATGAGGTCTCACCAGTGCCTTGTATAATAACACTATCATTAATGGAAATATCTTGCCTGATGCATCCTAGGATTGCATTAGCCTTTTTCATGGCTGCATCACACTGGTGGCTTATAGGAGTCCTGTGGCTGATCAATACACCCAGGTCTTTCTTCTCCTCTGTCACTTCGAACTGATGTGTCCCCAGCTTCTAGCAAAAATTCTTCTTGTTAGTCCCTCAGTGCAGGCCTTTGCACTTTTCACTATTAAATTTCATTTCATTTCTATTACTCCTGTCTTTAAGGTCATCCACATCTTCTTGTAGGATATTTCATTCCTCCCTGGTATTGGCAATATCTCCAACTTTGTGTCATTCACACATTTATTAGCACACTCCAACTTCTTGTGCCAAAGTTATTAATGAAAATGTTAAATAAGATCGGTCCCAAGACTGATCCACTAGAACTTCACTAGTAACCTTCCTCCAGCCTCACAGTTAACATTTCAGTATGACCCATTGAATTCTCCCTTTTAGCCAATTCCTTATCCACCTCGTATTCTTATATGAATTCTCATATTAAATCCTGATCTTCTCAAATTTAACGAATAATTTCCTATATCAAGTGCCATAATGAAATCCAAATAAATTAGACCTACTGCCATGGGCGCTGACTCTGTGGGTGCTCCAGGGCTGGAGTACCCCTCCCCCCCAAATATAGCTGATGCTCGCACCCACTGTCAGGCCCTGCAAATCAACTCCTTCCCCTCCCTCCCGGCGTCTCCTGCCCACTAGGAATCGGTTGTTCAGCAATGGGCAAGAGGTGTTGGAGGGAGGGGCAGAGCGAGGGCAGGGCATGCTTGGGGGAAGGGGCAGAGTGGGAAGAGGCATGGTAGGTGTGGGCCCTTGGGTGAAGGGATGGAGTGGGGTGGGGTCTGGGATGGAGCGGGGGGTCAAGCACCCCTAAGGAAATAAGTCAATGCCTATGCCTACTGTATTTCCTTTGTCTAAAAAATAAATTATCTTCTCAAAGAAAGGCATGAGGCTGGTCTGAAATGATCTACCTTTTGTTAAACTGTTTTGTTTAATCCCAATTTCTGTTCACCTCTATATCCTTAATTATCTTTTTCAAAAATTTTTCTAAGACCTTGCATACAATTTAAGTCAAACTAACGAGCCTCTAGTTTCCTGGATCACTTTTTTCCCTTTCTGAAAAATAGGCACCGTATTAGCAATTCTCCATTCATAGGGTCTGACTCCTGAGTTTACAGATTCATTAAGAATTCTTGCTATTAGGCTTGCAATTTCATGTGCCAGTTCCTTTAATATTCTTGGATGGAGATGATCCAGGTGCCCCGATTTGGTCCATTAAACTATTTGAGTTTGACTTCCACTTCAGATGTTGTAATTTCTATTTAAACATCCTCATTTCCATTAACCAACTTGCCACTATCCTTAAGATCTTCCTTACCCTCATTGAAAACAGAGACAAAGTAATTTAGAATTTGGGCCATGCCTGGATTATCTCTAATCTGCATCCTATTCTCAGTTCCGACATTTCAAATCATATCATAATGCACTGTACAAATCCATGATATGCCTACACCTTGAATACTGTGTGCAGTTCTGGTCTATTAAAACTTGAAAGGTACAGAGAAGTGGAATGAAAATGAGTAGAACAGCTTCCCTAGAAGGAGAGTCATCTCTTTTGTTAATCTAAGGAGGGATGATAGAAATGTATAAAAATCATGAATGATATGGAGAAAGTGATTAGGGAAGTGCAACTTTTCTCTTCAGATAACACTAGAACCAGGGGTCACCCAATGAAATTAATAAGCAGCAAGGTTAAAACAAACATAAGGAAGTACTTCACACAATACCCAGTCAACATGTGGAATTCATTGCTAGGGGATGTTGTGAAAGCCAAAACTATACCTGGATTCAATAAAGAATTAGATCAGTTCATGGAGGATAGGTTCATCAACGTCTTTAAGCCAAGATAGTCAGGGACACAACACCATTCTCTGGGTGTCCCTAACCCTCTAACAGCCAGAAGCTGGGACTAGACAGCAGGGGCTGGCTCATTTGAAACTGTCCTGCTCTGTTCCTTCCCCTTGAAACATCTGCTACTGTCAGAAGACGAGATACTTGGCAAGATAGCCCATTGGTTGACCCCAGATGACTGTTCATATATCTCTGTTATGCATCAACAGAGAAAGTACTAGCAACAGAATAATACAGCCTCCTGCGCAAGAATGCTTGCTTAAAGCGTTATGGGTATGTAAGGCATAAAGGCTACAGAGGCATTGGACTTTGTGCTGTGAGAAGTAGCTCTTGGCAAACCTTTAACCCCCATCAACAGCCACACCCAGTTGTCCCCATTCTGCATCCACCTCATTGACTGAGGAAGTGAGCAGTGGGATGGGACAAAAGCAGCACCTACCCTAAACAAACACATCTTTTTGTGTCAGTATGTTGCTGCCTCTGAAGTAACAAGCCAGCCTTAACTTGGCCTTAGATTCTGAATTGTTACAGTTAGGGATGGTCTTTTTTAGATTCTTGTAAAATCATGTACAAATGTAAGCTGTTACATAAAAATAAATGTTGTCTCTTTTGCTCTCACACTATGGGTCCTGTCTAACTGTCCCTTACTCAATTACTCTCCCAGAACCTCCATTAACTTCATTGTGGTTTTCCCTAAGTAAGAAGGCAATAAGTCACAAATAGAGTTGGGAGAATACAAGGGGGAACAAAAGTTAAAAAAAAAAAATAGCGTTTTGTATTTTAAATGAATATGCTTCAGTATGTTCTTGTCTGGAGGGTTAGGGCACCAGAATTATTTCTTACTATCGTTCTGTTCAGTCTCTCTGGTGCGAAAACAGACGCTCTGGGAATTTGTTCTGCTTGTATCATCACAGCTTATTTCTTAGACAGCAGTTTAGCCTAAAAGTTCATATTTCACTTGCACTGCAGAAAACAAACAAAAGTAGAACTCTGTCCAGACATTCAAACATCTTGAGAGCTCAGCTTTCAAGAGCTTTTCACCTGAAAATTGGTCTTAGACTTGTGAGTTCACCTGCAATTGTTGAGCCTTAAATCTACAAGCTTTTCAAAGGGCTTTTCACAACTCTTGGATTCTTATATCTCCTCCTAGAAGTTTTCTGAAATGGATGTTTCCTGACATTGATTATACACTAGAGGAGACCTACATCTGTCTTCCCAATCCAGTAGTGAACAAATAATGTAAACTTGAAGACTGCTTGACAGTAAGATCTTCATGTTTTGATCATAATAAAATGCCATTCAAGAAAGTATGTGCTGTCATATTGGTACTGGAAATATGTACTCCTTTAGCTCTACATCATGAATCAAATGAAAATACTTGTGGGGTGGGTGTGTGCCTGTGTCAGAGAGAGAGAAATCTATAGTTAAGGTTGCCTGACATTATAAAACTACGTCTACAGTTATTTATAACTTTACCAAGATTTCGCCATTTGTGGTGAAATTTTCCATGATGGGTGCCTGCCTCAGGCTGACATGTGTTTGGGAAAATTTCATTTAAATTGTTTAAGTTGTTTCCAAGAATGGGGTTGGGGGAAAAACTGTTTTTTCCCCACGTTAAAAATAAAATGTGTACAGACATTTTGTTGAGAAGTTCTCTTGTTTCCATGCTCTGGCATAAGGGTGGCAGCGGTGCTACCTTGTTGTCGTTTTCTGCCTCAGGACTCCTGCTGCCCCTCTCCTGACTGGCTTCCTTGTAAGAGCCCTTGATTGTCAGTCTTGAGATCAGTAAGAATATCTTGCAGGCAGAACAGAGAGGACATGGGCTGCTGGAAGCAGGGCAAGGCTGGGCAGGTTCCTGAGAGGAGGCCTGGCGCAGAAGCTGTCTGCCCCTCTCCCCATTCAAATTGTTCCCCATGGCCTCTCGGCCATGATAATGGGGTGGCGGAGCCAAAATTGAGTGGCATATCAACCTGATATGCAGAGAGGGGGAGTACTGCTACTGAGGCTTGGCCTTACAGCTCCAACATTGTGTCAGGTGAATGTTAAGGACAAAATTAAGTAAGAGGCATTCCGACCTGGTATGCAAATCTGAGTGGGTGGTGGGGCAGCCAGCACTGATCCTCCTCACCGCTGCCAATGGGAGATCCCAACTCTGATGCCTTGGCATGGTGCCACTGCCAGTGGTATGCACCATGCTTAGCGCGTGTGTGTCTGTAGGCACTACTGGTCCCTGTAAAAATCTGCCAACATTTGAGTGAGGCAGAGGTTACCTCAGTTTTCATACTTTCTAACTTTTGAGCACTGTTTTTATATGTATGTATATAAAAAAAAGAACAATTCCCCTCTCACCCCTATGGGTGGTATGTGTCTTCCTCAACCTCGGGTCCTCTACCAGAGGCCTGGGAGTTTGAGGGTTCTGCGCAGTATCTTAGCTGTTCCTAGCACTGCACTCTTCTGGACAGAGAGCTCTGATGTTGTTCCTGGGATCTGTTGGAGCCACTCACCCAGCTTAGGAGTCACAGCCCCGAGTGCTCCTACCACCACTGGGACCACTTTGGCCTTCACTTTCCACATCCTCTCTAGTTCCTCTTTCAGGCCCTGGTACTTCTCCAGCTTCTCATATTCCTTCTTCCTGATGTTGCTGTCACTTGGCACTGCTATATCTATCACCACCGCTGTCTTCTGCTCCTTGTCTATTACCACGATGTCTGGTTGATTGGCCAGTACCTGCCTGTCCGTCTGGATCTGGAAGTCCCACAGAATCTTAGCCCTGCTATTCTCCACAACCTTCTGTGGAATCTCCCATCTGGTCTTGGGAGGGTCTAGCCCATACGCTGTGCAGATGTTCCTGTACACAATGCCAGCCACTTGGTTGTGCCGTTCAGTGTATGCTGTTCCTGCCTGCATCTTACATCCTGCCACTATGTGTTGGACTGTCTCTGAGGCCTCTCTGCACAGTCTGCACCTTGGGTCCTCTCTAGTGTGGTAGACCCCTGCTTCAATGGATCTGGTGCTCAGTGCCTGTTCCTGTGCTGCTATGATCAGTGCCTCAGTGCTGTCTTTTAGTCCAGCCCTTTCCAGCCACTGGTAGGATTTCCCAATGTCAGCCACCTCAGCTATCTGTCGATGGTACATCCCATGCAGGGTCTTGTCTTGCCATGGCACTTCTTCTGCTTGGTCTTCCTCCCATGTCTGCTGCTGCCTCAGGCATTCTCTCAGCAGCTCATCTTTGGGGGCCATCTTACTGATGTACTCCTGGATGTTCCGGGTTTCATCCAGGACAGTGGCTTTGACGCTCACCAAGCCCCGCCCGCCTTCTTTCCGGCTGGTATACAGTCTCTGGGTGTTGGACTTGGGGTGGAAACCTCCGTGCATTGTGAGGAGCTTCCGGGTCTTCACATCGGCAGCCTCCATGTCCTCCTTTGGCCAGCTCACTATACCGGCAGGGTATCTGATGACCGGCAGGGCGTATCTGTTGATGGCGTGGATCTTGTTCTTCCCACTGAGCTGGCTCTTCAGGACCTGTCTTATCCTTTGGTGATACTTGGATGTTGCTGTCTTCCTTGCCTCCTCATCGTGGTTTCCATGTGACTGTGGGACGCCAAGGTACTTGTAGCTGGTCTGTATGTCTGCTATGTGGCCCGCTGGTAGTTCCACCCCATCAGTCTTGACTACCTTCCCTCTCTTCACTACCATCCGGCCACACTTCTCCAGTCCGAATGACATCCCGATATCCTCACTGTAGATCCGCGTCAGGTGGATTAGCGAGTCGATGTCTCGTTCATTCTTAGCATACAGCTTGATGTCATCCATGTAGAGGAGGTGGCTGATGGTAGTTCCACTCCTGAACCTGTACCCGTATCCAGTCCTTGTGATTATCTGGCTGAGGGGGTTTAAGCCTATGCAGAACAGCAGCGGGGACAGTGCATCACCTTGGTATATGCCGCACTTGATGGCCACTTGTGCAAGCTGCCTTGAGTTGACTTCTAGTGTTGTCTTCCATAGTCCCATTGAGTTCTTGAGGAAGGTCCTTAGTGTCCTGTTGACTTTGTATAGCGCCAGACATTCACAGATCCACGTGTGTGGCATTGAGTCATAGGCTTTCCTATAGTCAATCCAGGCTGTGCTCAGATTGGTCTGTCTAGACCTTGAGTCTTGGGCGACTGCTCTATCTATGAGCAACTGGTGTTTTGAGCCTCTGGTGTTGTTCCCAATGCCCTTCTGAGCTGTGCTCATGTACTGGCCCATATGGTCCTGTAGCTTGGCGGCTATGATGCCTGATAGGACTTTCCATGTTGTGGGGAGGCAGGTTATTGGCAGGTAGTTGGACGGTTCTGTCCAGGAGTCTTTCATGATCAGCACATATATATGCACATTTTTTCTCTCTCTCTCTCTAAGTTAAGGCTAATGTTCCCCCAAACCCATTAACTCTCTCTACACTTGAATCAGACTGGTGGAGGGGAATGAAAATAATTAATCTTTAAAAATCAGTTTAACCTGGGTCCACAAACACTAACATGTCTTCATCATAATAGCATAGCTACTGCACAGTAGTAAGGCTAGTGAGCTACCTATACCCACACTGTGTGCCAGATTTAGCACATAGTTTTTACATAATTAAAATGGAATAAATCTGGTTCACTGACAGACAAATTGGAAAATAGCTTTGGTCAATGAACATCTAATGCTTTGTTGTAACAATATTTCAGGGCCCATCCTGCAAACCCTTAATTATGTGAATGAATAGTCCCTCGATATTTATGTGATTATTCATGTAATGACTATTCACATGAGTTAAAGGTTGGGCCGTAAGATTCCTTTAATAAAAATATGGATGTGAGGGACAATATTTTTCAGGCATGCATATGAATGCTAAAGCTGCATGTATATGATTTTCATAGACTGCATGCTAAGGCATCCAGAATGCTTCTAATATATAAAATGTTAGGAAACCTTAAGTATAGGTGGTGTTTCCAGCTCTGCCTATAATGCAGCACTTGTAGAATTTGGAACCCTATATTTGAATTCATTACTAGGAAATTTAGCAAAACAATATGAATACGTTGTTTTTCTGTTTGAGAGTTTCACATTTAGGGCCTGCTTTAAGTCCCCAGGAAATCAGTGGAAAGACTCATGTTGACTTCAGTAGGCTTTAGATCAGGCCCTTACTAGGGTGTGGGTGGGTAGGTGTATGTGTGGGTGTAAGAATGCATAATATATACACACAAGCACCATGGCTGAAACATGGCCGACAGCAAAGAAGCGCCTGTCACATTGAGCAGGTTGTGTGTAAATATTGTCCAAGGGAAGTTTTTGCGCTTATCATGGGGATGAGAAATACGTTCACTGAACAGCAGGATTTCTTTAAAGCAGAAATTCTCTGGCCATAGTGACACCTATAACCCCATCCCAGTCAGCAGTAAGCACAGGCTATTGAACAGATGCTTTCTTGGCTAGCAATCAAACTTCTTTAGCAGAGCTGCTTTTGCGTATACACTCCCATTTGAGCTAATGGAATACTGACAACATTATTTCTAAAGAAAATCTATGTATGAGAAAATTGCTTAGACATGCACAATCTCTGTTCATGGGGCTGTCAAGGATTTGTATTGATGTTTGATGGTATATTATTAACATGCTTACAAAACTAATTTAAAGGCAGTGGAGCAATGCTGTTTATACTATTTGCAGTAATATTACCATTACTAATTACATTGTATTGTTATACTCACTGATACAAATCAAATGCTGGTAAGTCAGGATTAGTGTTGGATGATAGAACTAGCTGGTTTTCACACCTTTTGATTCAGCTTGGCACTATCTCATCTTGGTACTTGTCATCTCTTTAAAAGAACCTGAAATGATGCAAATACAGTTTGCTTTTATTTCATGTCCTCTGTTTTCACCTTATGATAAACTTCAGTTTTATAGAGTAGAACACTGTTAAGTCGACTGAAGGCCATTTCATTTCTTTAAGAGAGGAGCCGTATTTATTGATGAAGTATAGTCTGGACGGTGTTAATTTTTATTTTTCGTCTTTAGGGTCAGAAATAATGGGTGAATAATGTATAATGGGATCAACATACTTCATTTAAGGCATTTTAGTGTCCAGAGTGGAGCAGCCTGTGCTGATTTAAGTGGCCTTACTTTATTGACTACATTATTAAATATGAATTCTATTAAACTTAAGTACAGTCTTTTCCCCACTTCAAATGTTAACATCAGTGCAAGTGCCAGGGTAAAACTCATGACATTTAGAAAGAAGAGTGAATCAGATAAGATTTACCAGAAACAGGATGTATGAATAATTAAAGAGGAACGTCTGTAACAATGCAGCTCCTTTAGATAAATCTTGACAAAATATTTTTCCATTTTGTGATGAGAAATTACCAAGGGAGGGTTCAATCAATTGTTTCTTAGGCACTGTAATCAGAACAATTTCTGAGGTTTCTTTCTGAGACTTGATTTCTCTCCTGTATCCCAAGGGTCATCAGTATGATTGCTTTGGCACTACTATTTGGTGGGAAAACGAAACCTGTCACAGTAGACTCTGCATATCCTTGTTCCTCTATCAGAAGTACACCCCTATTTTATCTGATAATGAAGAGTAATTCACATACTATAACTGCCTTTCTCTCTGTACCATCCATGCAAGGTTGTCACTCTCTTCGTAACTGGGAATGATCCTGCTACCTCTGTAAATGAGATCCAGGAAGTCTGACTGTATATTTTTGTTCTCAGCTGGGATTCTAGCTCATGGTACAAAGTCGAGTCAATAAACTAAACTGGGATAAATTAGATCATTGAGTCATAGTGCCAGTTTTACAGCTGAATCCTGGCTTCCTTTGGGGTTCTAGCAAAATGTAGCTTTTCATGCCTGATATTCTTCCTATCACATTGCAGCCCTCTTCTGAGGTGTAAAGAAATGACCTTTCTCTTTTTCAGCATAGCAAATCACTTCTCTGAATGCGAAAGCAAGAGAGATTGCTATTGCTTCTGAAGTGATAAGCTTCTCTTGAAGAATATGCTGCTACTACTATGGTTAAAACACCTGGAGGGAGGGGAGCTATGGAGAGTGTATAGTCTCAAAGGTGTGCTCCTTTTTTTGCTTTTAGGGCATTTGGGTTTGTCAGTGTCTTATGGTGTCAAAAGCTTTTCCTGCCTGCTGATATGCCTTCAAATAGCAGATCCATGTATAGCCTCCACTGCTTCCAATTTTAAAGGCGCCTTATACTAGTGAAAGGTGATGGATTTGACAACACTGGAGGCTGAAGTTCTTTGTTTATCCCAGGTGTAGTAAAGTACACAGCAATGCAAACTTTTTCACACTGATGCAAGATTGTATGTCAACCCTGATCTTGAGGGTAAGTCTCAAGGGGCTATAGAGCAGTTTGAATCCTTCACCTCTTTTTGCCTGAGACTACTACCAACAAGCATGCCATTTGTGATTGTGTCTTTTGGTATCTAGAATGCATCACTTTTGAAGCAGATGGAAAACACCAATGTATTTCAAATAGTACCTCACAGTATCTCCTTGGCTGGAACACAGTTTATTTTTGTTCATAGAGGGCCAAGTCTTGCAGCCCTTCCTCAGTCCTTAAATAATATCTGACTGAGGCTGACAAAATGTCACCCTTAAAACATATCTTTGTTGGGACCTAGTATGGACAAAGGAAACAGACGTGGAATATACTAAGGAGGAGGTAAAGCAGTTCATAATTGCTGAATTTAGGTATTAGCTGTCAGGACAAAGGCCAGTCCTGTCCCATTTTAAGTGAAAGGGTGTTTTGCTGTTGACTCAATAGCATTATCCACGTCCGTGTGCCCAGTGTTATATTTTGTAACAGTGTGTTACTGGGTAAGTGTTAAATCCTGTTAAATTAACATTTAAATGGCTGTGGCTTATCTCATCTAATGGATAGAATCAGGTTGCAAAGGCAAAACAACAAAAATCCCATAATCCACAGCTAAGATGTTATTGGGTGGGTATAGTTAACCTGGATCTAATTCTTTAAAGGGTAAACTAAAAATAAACAAGAAATCCTTAGTTGAGAATTACTAAGTGTTGCCCTTTGGAACTGGTTTCTTGTGCCTCAAATAAACTAAAACCTCAAAATAACTTTCATATGTATTATTTATTCAGTGCCACAGGTGTGATGAAGCTTTCCACACCGTAAAAAAAAATTCTCCATTCCAGGAGTTCAGTCTTAATTAGATATTACATAGACAATAAACAAATGTGAAAAGGGGGAATAAGAACAGAAGGGTTGCAACAGTGGAAGACCTTGAGCGAGAAACTGGCTATTGACAAGTTTAGGCTTGAAATTAGGCGAAGTTTTCTAACGATCAGAATAGTGAAATTCTAGAACA
Organism: Chelonoidis abingdonii; assembly: GCF_003597395.2. NCBI lineage: Eukaryota > Metazoa > Chordata > Testudines > Testudinidae > Chelonoidis > Chelonoidis abingdonii. The sequence goes on from NC_133769.1 coordinate 298,846,087, forward strand.
ACCTTCTAAGGGGAGCAAAAAACCTAGCTTAGGGCTACCAATTTTGGTTGGACATATTCCTGGAGACTCCAGGCCAAACCTGCAGAGTTGGCACCTTAAATAGGCTTCAAGACTGAGCTTAATAAGTTTACAGAGGGGATGGTTTGATAAAACTCTCTACAATGGCATATGGTCGACCTGTGACTTCTAGTAGCAAATATCCCCAATGGCTGATTATGGGACACTAGCTGGAGAGAGCTCTGAGTTACTATATGTTCAGTCTTGCCAAAATGCTCACGGTCCAAGTGACTGCCATATTTGGGGTTGGGAAGTAATTTCCCCCGAGTCAGATTAGCAGAGATCCTGGGTTTTTATTGATTTGGTTTGGATTTTTTTTTGCCTTCCTCTGCAGCATAAGGTAAGAGTCACTTGCAGGTTTAAAAAAAATGTAAATGCAGGTTACAGAGAAATCACAAGTCTTTAAATCATGATTTAAAGACTTCAGTAACTCAGCCACAGATTATGGATCTATTAGAGGAGTGAGTGGGCAAGATTCTGTGGCCTGCAACATGCAGAAGGTCAGACTAGATAATCATGATGGTCCCTTCTGGCCTTAAATTCTGAGTCTGTGTTTACTATTATGTTTGTATTGTCTTAGTTTCTCTTTAGGTTTTAAAAGCAATTAACATGACACTTTACTGTGTCTGGAATGAAGGTTGGGTGTAGGTCAGCAATGTAATGCTGAGTAACAGAAGTAACCTTAAAGGAAGATTTATAGTGTGTCATGGCTAGGGTGACCAGATATCCTGATTTTATAGGGACCGTCACGATATTCGGTGCTTTGTCTTATATAACACCTATAACACCCCACCTCCTGTCCTGATTTTTCACACTTTCTATCTGATGCTGCTTCTGTAGTTCAGATGCTTCTCACAGAAGGTCTCCACTGTACTATTTTCCCTTCCATAACTGCCATTCCCACCAATGTGAGACCATCCCAAGCAATTTCTTGACAAGCAATAAGTCAAAGAAAAGTTTATTAGCGAGAAATGTGTTTGAGTCCCTTTGACCTTGTCTTTAACACAGTGAGTGGGTGTGTTTGTCTCTTTAAAAACAAGCAACTTTGAATGAGTGGCTATCTGTTCCAAGACAGCAGTGGTGTTCGTGACAAGCCACAACTGCTTTCACATTTATCTGTGGAGTTGGGTTCTTTTTCATGCACAGCAGTTTTGATGGTTTTCCAAGTTTTTGTACACTAAAATACTGCAATTTCTATAGACCACACTTGGTTGTTTTTTTCCCCTTGCACAGTTGGGTGCATTCTTCCCTGAACAAACAAACAAACAAAGACAAGCTGCAAGCAAAAGAATGGTGAAGACAGTATAGGTCATGCCAATTGGCATACACAGGAGCAGAATAAATTGGCAAGGGCTTATCTGGTGCTCTTTCCTTGAATTAAGTGTTTATTATGGAGGTATTTTGTGTATATCAAAATGTCAACTAAATTCAGGTTCCTTGATTTTATTATTTTTCCTTCTTTCTTGGATCCTTTATTTCCTTGACATAAATAAAGGGGAATATTTAACTTTCTCCTCTATTTTTGACAAAGGTCTCCTTCCTTGAAGATGATTGTACATCTGCATATAAAGGACTAGTCCCATCTAGGCAGCAGTGCAGAGCCACATCACCCCTGGAGGTACACACAACTACCCCTGTGAGTGCATCGATTTTAACACCCATCTGAAGACACTGAAGGACTGCAATGTGGCTTAGCCGCATGTCTCTGTGTGCACATACCCATGAAAGGAACTGGCCATAATCTGGCCTAATGTCTCTTCTTAGACTATTTGTATAAAATGCCTCTTGGTTTTACTAATTATTATATTTTAATTTTCTTTCCTTTAATGTATGTGGGGCCATACCCGAGCGAATGTACTGCTAGGAAATCAGGATCTGTCTTCAGAGTGATATCATACATGATGCCAGTAGATAAGTACAAAACAGACATCGAATTCCTGAAAATTAAGAGCCTGACTCTGCAAGCCTATATTCACACAGGTAGTGCTGTTGATTTCAGTGGGAATGGTGGGATGACCAACACCTCCAAAAATCAGGTCACTTATTTAGAGGTCTAAAAATAGATTTTGGTTTTTCATTTGAGGCTTCCAGGTTGGAAAATTGTGACTTGCCTAAAATCACACAGAAATCTCTGGCATAACTGGGAATAAAATCCAAAGACTTGTCTGCACCGTGCCTTAGTCTGGGATGTAAATTTTAATGCTCACCAACATGTCCTCCTGCTGTGCACTAAAGGTTCTCTAGTGCACATGCCTGGAGTGGCAAGCCATGGGGGGCGGCCTGCCAGTCGCTGTGAGGATGGCAGTCAGGCAGCCTTTGGCGGCGTTTCTGCAGGAGGTCTGCCAGTCCCGTGGTAATTCGCCAGCGGGTACCCCAGAGGCGCGGGACCAGCAGATCACCCGCAGAAACGCTGCTGCAGGCTGCCTGACTGCCATGCTCGGGGCAGTAAAAAACATAGCCGCCCCTGCCTACTGTATATTAACATAGCACAGTTTTTGAAACAGGAATGCATAATGTGCACTAGGGAACTTTTAGTGCATGCCAGCAGAGTCCACGTGGGTGGTTAGTGTGCAACACTCCAGTGCTCATTAGAATTTATTCTTCATCTGCTGTGCTCCAAGTCTCTTAACTCCCCTATTCCCTATCCTATCCATTAGGCAGACAGTGTCGTCTGTCTCACCTATTTCCCTCTAAATCTGCAGAAGAGTAGAGCATGTGCTACTCCAGTTGATGACAGCGAGAGATACAAGTACAGCATTTCTTATGTTTGCTCCATTAGCTTCAGTGGGAGTTTTGCCTGAGTAAAGACTCAGACATTTAATGTGTGGAATTGAGACTGTTAAACTCCACAAGCATTATGCACACCTCTCTGTATGATCTGGATGAAGAGACCCAGGTTAAGATTTCCTGGATAGCCAATAGTTTTCAGCACCAAAATCTCAGTTGTGGAACTCCTCACCAGAAGAAGGAAGATTTGACAGTATTTGGTTTAAAATCCGAAACTTCTCTTTTTGATTCAGATCTCCTTAATTTGGGATTCTGATTTCTTTTTTTAAATATTTTTTTTAAAAAATTCAAACTCTTACACATTTCTTGGATCCAGGCTGGGGGTAGGAGGGTGAAGGAACAGAAAACTCATATTTTGATAGATGGTTGGGGGGGCAAAAAAGATTTCAGGTTTGATCCTGCTGTTCATACTCTAGCAACAGTTCCATTCATTTTACTGGGAACTTTGCCTGTTTATGGACTGCAAGATCAAGCTCCTTTAATAATCAAGAAAGATGCAGAATAATTATAAATAAAGCATGGACAGGATTTTACTATATATTGGATTTTTTAGCTGACAAAAGCATGATTATTGTGGGAGTTTTAGGCTAATCTGCCCTTACTCTTACTTTTGTGCATAAAATGATGACACTGTAGACGGTTTTCATTACATTTTGCAGGTCTGTAGTTCAGTCTGCTCATTTTATTGGGAAATAGAGCAGTGAGCAGAGCTCCTTGTTGTTATCTCCCTTGCTGTTGGATTGCAGTACATCACCCTTGATGCTGATTTTATGTCACTTTCCCCAAAATTGATATTCAGCCAGGATATTCTCCCAACCCTTCTGTTTGTAGATGGAGAATGTTAGATTAAATGGATTGCACAACTGTATTTCAGCTGAAGGATTTTGCTAATGTCACTTTATAAAAGCGAGGCACAGTCAGAAAGAAAAAGATTAGAAAACTGGACTGTGGTCTACAGGTACAAATCTTACATATTTTATAGTATCTTAAATTTTGCTGGCTTTTAAATGCCTACTGAGGAAGAAACTAGAGATATTCAAGATCTCCTTGAACCTGGCCAGAACCTGAAAAGTGTCTGCTCTTTGACGACAATGACGGTTCAAGGATTCTCATTACACTGTAGGTCAGGATGTAACTGAGTCTTCCCTGTCATGTACTCTAGGTTATGGGTCTCATCTGTGGCTATAACAGCCATCTTTAAACTATCCTTTACCATTTTTAACACAATTTTTTTTTTAAAGCTACTCTTTTTAGAGGTGTTTTCTTTTTCATTGCTGTCAACCTCTCAAAGACTCTCCTCTCCTCTTGGGCTAGCTCTAATTTATCTGGGCAGGGAAGTAAAATTCCTCTTACTCCCCTGTCTAGATGAAATGGGATCTTGTATCCCCAACCTTCTTGGGGCAAAATAGGTAGCACACAGAATGAAATAAGCTGCGCCACAGAGCAAAGAGAGATTAAGGGAGGAAGTGTACATATGGGTCATAATTCATTCTCAGTGCAGCTGTGTGCCTTCCGTTACTCAAGGCAGATTGTAAGGTTACAGTCCTTTATATTTAATAATCCTATATTATTTAACATGGTTTCATTTTATAATATAATATTTGTGTTGTTGCATTCAATATTTGCATTGTTTTGTTTCATTATGGTTCATCATTTGTATTTTAATGATCTCTGCAGTGTCTTTACCTGGAAGGGGGAACACATTATTTTCTTACTAACATTACTGTTTTTATTATACTACTTTACAAAACCACTTGTAGAAAACAATAATTCTGAAAGCTATCTAGAGGAATTTTAGGAGTTTTGATAGTTTAAGATGGTATATTTGATAATGTATGCCAAATTCTACATTCAGATATATTCATATAACTCTTATCCAAGTGATTGGGGATTGCATACGTTTATCTGAAGACAGTATTTGGCTGATTCTCCTCTGTATGTGGTTCTACACCTGTGTAATTCCATTGATCTCAGATGAGTTTCACTTGATTTATACCTGTAAGAGTGGAAAGACAAACAGGCATAAAATACCGGCAAGCGAGGCAATCTTCTGAATGTGCTATGTATTTTAAGACCTTTTCAGTTGCTTTTATTTTTTATTTTTTATTTTTTTGTTTAAACTATATTTACTAATCTCCTTTGAGTGCATAAATACTTTTGATTCAAGAGCATAAGAACCAAATAACAGGTTTATTTTGGTTTAAAGTGAGTTTTCTTTCAAATGAGGTGTTGGCAAAGAAAGGATCTCCCCACGTTAGTCAGAAATATCACATCAGGTGTCGGAGGAGACTGCTTTCAGTGGATATAAATAGTTAAGAAGACATGCTGCTTTCAAGGCAGAGTTTTTCAAAAAGCTTTTTAGAACTGTGATATAACTCTCTAAGAACACAAGACTCACGTAAGATATCTGAGATATCTGCTGGGAGTACTTTGGAGCAGACGTGTTTTTCATTGGGGTTGACAACCCTTTTTGATGTAGTTTTCTGATGTTCTTGCTTACCATATGATGATAAAGGAGTGGGCAAACAATTCTGAACAGAATACTAATGTCCTCCTTGAATATATTGCACAAAGATGTTTGTTTGGAATTCAGAATCATCACTCTGTAGAGAGTGGATTTGAAGTGATCCAACTTTCCAAATATGATGTTCTTAATCTAATGTTAGCTGTCTAGGAAGGCCTTCTTTTCTAATAAAATAATAATTGACTATCTGAGCAACACAATACACAGAGAGAAGAAAATAAAAGAATATGTATATTCTGGCTCCCCATTTGCTTCTCAAGTAAAATACATGATTTTTTTCCTGTTTACAACTGCTTAAAATTACTCTTCCACTACTGATCTGTTGTCAAAATAAATAACCTGAAGAGTCATTTCCTAGAGTGATATGCAGCACTAAAGATTCTGCAAACTTTTGGAACCCAGGAAACTTCTTCACAGCTGCTGTTTTTATCCCACACATATAGATTAAGATTATTGTTGAGGTGTCCAAGTCCTACACCAGAAGGGGATTTGATCTACATAGTGCTATTTATATTCAGCGGTTAGTAACAGAGCATGAACATTCATTAATGCTCCCATATTAAACACAACTTTAATTGCAGTTTTAAAGATCTGCTGGTTTTGCTTTTTAGAGTCTCAGGGTTGATTTAATAATATCTTAATAAAAAGCTTAATTGTGCATTAAATTAAAAAATAAGTTTCTTATTATGAGACAGCAATTTCAGTGGGTAGTTCACTAAACAGAAAACTAAACCTGCTCTGCTGTTTTAAAAAACTGTTGTCTGATTGCAGCAAAGTATAGCATAATGCTGTAAAATCAGCCTTCAGAAAGTAAATTGTTCCTTGATATAGCACTTCAAATGTTACAAAGCATATACTTGGTTAACCAAGATATAAGCTTTCAGAAGCCTGAACACCCAAGAGAGAATGATTTCACTTCTCCTGTCAGAGATTTGCCCATATTTCTACTTTATATATTAGCCAACGCTGGGCCAACGGGTAGTGGGATATCTGAAAATCTGTAGTAAAAGTAACACATCTTTTTATTTAAATATTACTTGCTTTTTAGGCACTGAATTTTGGAGATATGCCGAAGTACTTGTGGGAGATTTGGGTACCTGACAAACCATGGGTGGTAAGATATCAGATCAATGAAATAAATAAACAAAAATATACATATATTTATAAAAGTTAAATATTGTGGGCTGTGTTCCCATTGAAGTCAATGGTCATAACTTCCATGGGGCTGATGGCAACTGGTTTACTCTGATTTTGCGCACACTGTTGATTTCAGTAGCATCACTCTAGGGTAAAACTGAAATAAGGTAGTGGTAAACTAGGATCATGCACTTCAGCAGGAGCAGAAATTGGCCATGCTACAAGTCTAAATCATGCTTTCAAATACTCTGACACTTGACACTCTGCAATCTGTACCCTATAAGTAGCCAAGATTTTTGATTTTTTTGTGAGGTGGGTAAGATTTACTTTAGGAGTGAAAGCATGTTATTTCTTATTTTAGTTTGAACAAAACTATTATGGGTGCATTACTACCACTCTTACACTGCCAAGCAGTTACTCACATGAACAATCCCGTGGATTTTAGTTACTATTGTGAAATCTTCTTACCAGCAAGATTAAGGGGGTCAGAGTCTGGCTCACTGAATAGTACCTTGTGCTACCACAAGTGTCATTAGTCTCAAATGGCTGTCATCTACATGCCTGTGCTAAGTGCTTAATTTGTAATGGGAGGTGCCTGGGCTCAAGCATTTTATTTATTTATTTATTTATTTAATTTTACATTCATAACTGATGCAGCAAACCCAGAGGTGCTGGGGATACAAATTGCCAAACCCAAAGATGCCGGGGCTCAGCCCTGGCACAAAGTAAGCATTGCCCATGCTGAGGCATAAAGGACGAAGACCTTCCTTACAGCCCAGTTTGGAATACCCACCAACTACCTACTCCCCCTCCCCAAAAGGAAGGAGAAGACTATACCCCCTAAAGCACTGACCACCATATCTGAGCCAATGCAGGTAAATGGTAATTTGCTACTTCCCCTTGAGTCAGGGGTAAACAGGTTCCTCTCAGAAGTATAGTTAATTCCCTGTGCAAAGCTACAGTCCTGCCCTTTGGTTTCAAAAGACTCAAGCAAAGGTGGCAGCATCTGCTAATTACGTTGTGAAAAGGGGATATTGTATAATTTGTATTAATGATCCAAGTCCATTTAGATCCTTATAAATTCACAAGATTTCAAAGGTTAAAATTCTAAATAAAATCTAAATTGATGCAATTTTTAAATCTACAAAAATTATTATTCCTTCAGCTCTTCAAGCTGCAAGCCTTCAGTGAATATTTGTTTCTACTGTGAGTTAGTTAGTATCTGAAAGCTAAGCACTGTCCTGCAGCAACTTTGAGTTACATGAGGACCAGGACAGCTTCCCACAATCAGGAGGCAACCTTAATTCTGGCATTCTCTAACTTTTAGGTGCTTGGCTTTGCTACCTTAATGATCTTTGAATGTAGTTGTTTTTCTATATCATATAATAAATAAGCAATATTAGCTCTTGAAGGCTTTATAGTCTACTGATAAATATTAAGCACTTAAATTAATATTTATATGTTTATACAATAAACTGTAATGGCTCCAGAAGAGGTATTATGGTCTGATAGGACAATAGTCTTTCTTTTGAATGGTTTTAATTTGTAGTTAGCTTTTAGTGACTGATCTCTTTCTATCAAGACAGTGATCCTAAATGTGTATTTACACTCTTGGTCTGAGTTTTCAAATGTTCTTATGTATGTATTTATATGATAAACTTGAAACACTTCTGCAGAAAATGACCTCTCATACATTTCTGTTAATGGTTTGCATTTAATTGAAAGTTAAATAGAAGATGGAAAAATTAAAGCCACATTGATTTTCTAGGCATGGCATTGTTTTGTATACTATTTTTAAGATCTGATTTTCAAACAGCCTAAAGGAGTTAGGCATGCAACTCCTATTGAGTTTCAACGGAAGTGAGGTGCCTAGCTGCCCTTTGAAAATCCAACCTCAAAAGGTTGTTATTTAATTTGACTGTGGGATTTAACACTCAAAATTTCTCCACCATTCCTCGGCTCAGTCGTTCTTTTTCAAGTAAATCCTTGATGCCATGAGAAAGTCAAGTAAACACAAACAAACAAACAAAGAAAAAACAGCAACAATATCCTATCATGAGATATATATTCTAGCTTTTGGGAAAGCCTGAAGATCTATGCTGGGTAACAGTTAATGGATGTGAATGGTTTTTTGTATATACGATCTAGATCAAGGATCGGCAACCTGTGGCCTGCCAGGGTAAGCACCCTGGTGGCCTGGGCCGGTTTGTTTACCTGCTGCATCCACAGGTTTGGCCGATTGTGGCTCCCACTGGCCGCAGTTCACCACTCCAGGCCAATAGAGGTGGTGGGAAGCAGTGGCCAGCACATCTCTCGGCCCGCGCCGCTTCCTGTAGCCCCCGTTGGCCTGGGACGGTGAACAGTGGCCAGTGGGAACCGCAATCGGCCAAACCTGCAGATGCAGCAGTTCAACAAACCAGCCCAGGCCTCATGACAAAGGTTGCAAATCCCTGTCCTAGATTTTTACAGGTGAAACTGAATAGAAGTAATCTTGCCTTTGTTTATGAACTAATTACATCCAAATTTAGTATGTTCAGTTTTATGCAAGAATTCCTCTAACTCTCTCATTTTGTTTACGTTGAAAGTCCAGTTTAATTGTCGTCTTGCTCCCTCTGCCATTGCTGAGGCTGTGGTGAGCCATTCTACCTTTGCACTAATTCTGCACCACATCTGAGTGCTGTACCAATTTCCTTCAACTTGATTTAGAAAGAAGCATCATGTATTCACTTTTGTTCCTGCTGCCAGATGCTAGCAGCAACTCTCAGTGTCAGGCAGGGTAGGTCTTTGGGCCCTTGGGTCCATGGAGTCTAATTGGGGACATTAACGTGTGCTCAAAGACACGCTAGTTCTGTATTGTGCTTGGCTTCAGAGTGACTGTGCTGAGGTGGAGGACGGACATACTAATTGAAACTTCTTTCCACCATTGCTTCTGTGAAGTGTTAGTCAGTGTTACCCACAAAGGTAACACAGTTCTTAAAATTTAATAAGAAAGGCCTGATACATACTTAAAGGAAGATAAGAGGAAAGCCAATCATTCTATAACTCAGTTGATTCTATCTTAGTTTTCAGGGACTTGAGTCAATTGGGGACCAAATTCATTGATTTTCATTAAAGATTATTTTGGTCCCCTCAATCATATTACAGGTTATTCAAATTAAAGATTTAATTCCCTTGGGGGATGGGGAGGAGTTTGCACTATTCATATAACGGCCATTATTTTAAATGTCATGATAGCTACAGTAAGATGGAAAAATATCTGCAGTCAAATGTATTGTACCCTCACAGTGTATGCTAAGAAGAGGCCTTCCATGTGAGGAAGTCCTCCTTGCCCTCTGCTTTTTGGGTTAACCTCTCACCTTCCCTCAAGTCTCCAAGGGCTCCATAACTCTGGGATCTGAATGAGGATACTGGTGGGAAATGGGTAAACTGGGGGAATGATGCAAATTGCTTTCCATTGGCCTGAGGAGATTTCTCTCCCCCACTTCCCATAGTACAGTCTCAGGTTATCTCTCCCCCATTCTCCCACAGTTGGAACCGTTTCCCATTAAACAGGGGCCCCCAAAGCAGCCAGTAACCATAGAAGCCCTGTCAGTGTGGCTTCACAGGAGCCAAACTGCTGGAGAGCAGTCGGGGTTGCTGGAAAGCAAGAGCCAATGTGGATACTGATGGTCTCTTCTTCCCACTGAGCCTTCAGAATCCAGTGGCTTCCAGTGGGCCTGTGAGTTTTCTGGGATTGCCCCTCTACCTGCTGTATTGGAGGAGCAAGCCCTACTTTCTCAGAAGAACGACTGGAGAGCACTCCTTGAGGAAAACCTCACCAAGGCTGTTTCCTTTTAGTCCCTTCTCATTTGTTTCTCTTCAGGATGGGTGAGTCTGAAGTAATGAGACCTTACATACTGTAAATAACACACAGAGAGGCATAGCAAGTCAGTGGAGTGTAAATAATTCTATGATATTTCCCTGCTATGGGGTGAGGAAATACAGGTCTATCAAGCATATATATTTTCATATAGGTATAGCCATTGTACTATAAACTCATATGTTAACAGTATTTTAATATTAAAATAATTCATTTAGAAAAAAGTCTGTTTTATGTGTTGTAGGTTTTTGCTTGCATGGAAAATTGCCCTATTTATTATCCATTCAGTTTTTAATGAAGCAGAACAAAAAGGCAGTAAAATGTATTGAATACATTGAGTCTAAATATTAATGATTGCTGGGCATATTCATAATATCTGTGCATAATACTGAAATATATATTCACAGAGATAAACGCAATGTGTGTCTATCTGTGGGCGTTTTTACACACAATATAATGGAGCGAGGGAGGGAATACATAAAATTTCTTTGTGTACTTAGTAATTCCCATGTGGCTAGGCTTTTTTCTTCAGTGATATATATTCTATATGATCTGTTGATACTGTTATCTGAGTCTGATATTTCAAATGTCTCAAACCATCATATGCCATCATGGAAGTGAGAAGCAAAGATTGTTCATATGTCTGGCCAATTTGATTGCAATCTTTTCTTTCTTGTAGAGAAGGAGCTGTTTATTTTGGATAGGCTGGTGGGATAGGATAGGTATACAGGGTTGCCAACTTGCTAATTGCACAAAACGAAACACCCTTGTCCCAACCCCTGTCCTTCTCTGAGGCCCTGGTCCCCACTCACTCCAGTCCCCCTCCCTTATTTCCAGCCCCATCCTGGAGCCCACACTTTCAGCTGGAGCCCTCAACCCCCTCTTACACCCCAACCCTCTGTCCCAGCCCAGTGAAAGTGAGTGAGGGTGGGGGAGAGCAAGCGATGGAGGGAGGGGGGCTGGAGTGAGTGAAGGGAGGGGTCTCGGAGAAGGAGCAGGATGAGGTGGTGGCTCGGGGAAGGGGCAGGGCAGGGGCGGGGAAGTGTGTTTGGTTTTGTGCAATTAGAAGATTGGCAGCCCTACCAGGCATTCCGGTTGAAAACCCAGATGCCTGGCAACCCTACATATATATGTATTCAAAACATCTATGTACGTTGAGAAATTTTCATGTTCTGAACATTTTCTTGCAAAACCAAAGGCAAGGAAAACTTTCAACCTATATAGTGTCGTCTCTGACAAAAGCATAGCTGAAGAGTGGGACCCACTGTCCGAGATGACATTTTGTGTTCCTCCCTCCAGCTACTTGGGAGGTTTAAAAGCTTACATTTGAAAAAGCTTACATTGTTTACATTTGAAAAAAATGCCAATGGCCAACAAACAGTTCCATGCAGTTATAATGCCTTTTAAGTACAGTGTGACTTTGGTGATCCTGTGATGCAAGATCTTGTGGGACTTGTGCCTCTCTAGTTACCAAATTATCTTTGTGTCACTAATGTATGAATGGTGAGAAATCACCAAGGCACTTGTGTAGGTTGCATCCTGTTATTTACTGTATGCCATTGTTTGTATTTTTATGAAGCTAATGAATATGGGGGAAGTGAGCCTGTGATGCCAGCTGTTAGACCATTATAACTTCACAGGTATTCTTTGTATTTTCTCCACTTTCTAAAGGGATTTCTTGTTTCATATGTGAGGAAATGCTATATTACCAGCCAATTACAAAAAAGAGAGAGAGACTGAAAGAGGAATGTTAAGTGTCCCACAGTGCATTAGCCTTTTTAAACCAATTTTGGTCAGCCCTAACATTGAGTTTAAATTTCGTAGCTACCTGTAGTTGCTGAGAGTTGATTTATGAGTGCAGGGGATAGAATCAGTAGCCAGCAAATTTTAAAGACAAAAGGTGCGTGTGTGGGGGGGCGGGGGGAGAGTTTTATGCCACAAAATGCTTCATCAGTGCCCAATTAAAACAATCAATCTTTTGTCAGCCAGCTGCACTTAACACCATTTGTTCTGAGCTGGAGTATTTGTCACAGAGAGTAGCCTTGTTAAGAATGTACTAGCTCATGTCATCCTTTAACTCTTTGAGGACCTTTGGGCATACATGCACAGAGCATACGTGCATGAGCACAACAGCTACGAAGAGGTGTGGATTAGAGTGAATATGGTTCGAAAGCATTGCTGTTTTTTGCAGTGTTCTCTGATGCAACAGCGTGTTGCATATCACAGGGATTTATTGCAAGCCATTTTTAATGATCTCCACTGTACTTCGTTCATTATGCCATTGCATTGCCAAAAACTAAATCTATTAAGATAGTCCCTGGTGGTCTGCTGTAGACTGGTCTGAAATGGGGTAAAAATAATCCTTACATTTTACCCCACTAAAACTAACCCCCCTCCTACTAATACTGTGACATAGATCAGAAGCTTTAGAAGGCTGACATCTGCCAAGTGTGTTTGCCAACAATTCATTTGTACACTTTTCAATTTACAGAACCAGCCCTTCGTCTCAGTTTTTAATTTGGTGCTTTAGATGAAATCCTATTTGGGGAGATCAGTGAGAGGTTAACTGAAGCCGAGGCAGCTGCAGTGGTTAAAAGTCCACAGCTTTGATTTGACGCCAAACTGACATCTAGGTTTTGTTTTCTGTTTTACATTGCTCGTTTCCCCAGCCTGCAGCCACATCACATAATGCCACTGTTGTCAAGCATCGGTGAAAAACATTAGAAAGCTTATCACAGTATCATTCATTACCATATATTATGTTACAAACCCACAAATATCAGAGAAGGGAAAAAAAACAATGGATATTTAACACGGATGAATTTCTGAAAAACCTTGGCTTTCTCACTAGGAGGCCTATTGCTCCGACACCCTCCACTACCCCCAATTTAAATGAAGCTAGTGATTAAGTCACAGTATTGTTGGAATGTAAAAGGCCACAGATGTATTTATACACTACAAAGTGATACACACAAACAAAAATGAATCACAGTGTGCACAGCATAGCAAATTAGCATATGCCAGATTGTGCATTCCCCTGAACTGTCTTACCTGTCTGAGATGAAAATCCTGATTGTTGCTGAAACATTTATATCCCAGTGGAACTGAAGGATATAAATGTGCACATCATCTCTCACCCTAAAGTAAGTGGAAGGATAGCAATAATTATAGACCTTTTGTATCTGTATATAACAGTGTTTTACAAAAGTGAGCTAAGCATTAGTAAATTCATGTGGTAGCTGATGGCAAGTGGTTATTTACTTGACCAAAGTCCAATGGACAGCAAACGCTCCAGACCCACAACAAATCCAGTCCCACACTCAAGTCTCTTGTGGATCCCAAAATAGTATGGCAGTATGAGCAATGTAACAATGGTATCAGATATTGACCATTGCCATGCCAGTTGTAATATTCTGCATCGGGCCACAGACGAGAACTTTCAACTGAACAAGTTTCTGAGCTGGCTGAATGGAATTAGGGCACATGTAGGATACTTATTTGATGAAAGAGTTTTACCATATCCAATAACACAGAGGCAGTTGTACAAATGGAAAGTATCCAAAAAGTGAAGCTTTACAGAGATTCATGTGTTAACATAGATACTTATGTGTAATTTGTCATATTTAAGTGTGCCACTTCTAATGCTGCTTGAGGATGGTAAAGAATGGAACTGGGAAGACTGGGAACAGCCATGGGGAGATTTTTTGTTTTTGTTTGTTTGTTTGTTTGTTTTAAGTTGTCACAGAAGCACTTGCACTGAAATACATTTTGTGATTAATGAAGAACATAAGGTCTGTGTGGATGTGAGTTCACTGGGGTTATCAGCTATCCTTTAAGATGACTACCAAGTGGCATATGCTTCTGTGCTAACAGAACTATAACCAGATATGCTGACAACTGGTTTTAGTTGGAAGCAATTTTTATAAATGTTTATGGACAGTAGGCAAATGAGGCAGAAACAGAGTGTAAGGCTTTGGAAATCATATTACAGACTCTATGTAAAAGTACCAACTAGCTTTCAGAAAATGACATTGCGTACCTGATTTGATGCCCACTAAAGTCAATGGAAAAAGTCCCACTGATTTCATCTTAGAGGATGAATGGTCCTAAACACAAACATACTCATTAAATGTTCAATAGTGTTACAAAATGGATTTTTTTAAAACAAATATGCTTTCAAGACCACATATCACTAGGATCCCTAGGAAGAGGTGTTTCAAGTAAATATGGCTCAAGTTACTTATTTCCAAAACAAAATTTTAATAAATGCAAACAAAAATGAAATAACCTTACCATTATTTCCCACCTTTATTCCAGTATCCATATAGTAAATTTCTTCCATCCTACAAAGTTCATGATCCTGGCCAGAATCTTTCTAGTAACACTGCAGCTTCCAGATAGCCCTATTTCTCTGTCCACAGACATGTAAATCCTGTTAAAGTCTATGGGAGTTTTTCATGTCATGAGTGTGGAGGATCAAGATGAGGAGCTCCGGATCTTCTTCTTCTGTTGAGTGATATTATATTATATTTTCACTTAATAGTAATGCCCACTTTTACTTCATTGCTTTATTTCTGCTGGTCATGGCATGTAATCAGCAAAGCAGGAGGGGGAAATTCCTTTTTTTCTGTTTCTTCCCTTAAGGAAGATACAAATAAGTTTAATATTAAGCTTAAATGTAGTCACCCATATGTGCATTTGCTGCTTTAGATTTGTGAACACTGATATGATAAGTTAAAAGAGGGACTGCTACGTTGTCTCAATGAAGTAAATTATTGAACCCAAGAATGGTAGCATGAAATCTATGGAAGTTTTACAGTGATTTTTGTGAAATGTCAAATTATACCTGAAGAAAGATAGACAGCTGTAACTCATAAGCACTGAAGACACAGATGAATTGCAAGGTCAAATTTCATTCTGGAAGACAGCAACTGAATTTGATTGATTTTTGTTGTGTTTCTTTTATCTCCACCTGAAGAAAAAGTGAAATTAGGCTCACAAGAATGTGTGTGAATGCACACAGAAGGGATAGCTCATCAGAAGAAAAAAAAAGATGAAATGAGCTAGGCAAGAATATTTTCTGATTTGGGGGAAATTGAAAATTTTGTGGGATGGGGGAAAAAAGGGAATTCATGGCCAATTGTGATTGATTTTTTTTTTTACATGTAAAATGAAGACCCAAGCATATTAGATATATGAAACTAATATCTCTTTATGATGTAAAGCTTAGAAGAATAACCTGAGGTGAATTAGTGATATCAGGGCATGAGTTACCCCAGGGATCGGCAACCTCTGGCATGCGGCCCACCAGGGTAAGCCCCCTTGCAGCCTGGGCTGGTTTGTTTACCTGACGTATCTGCAGGTTTGGCTGATGGCGGCTCCCACTGGCTGCAGTTCGCTGCTCCAGGCCAATGGGGGTGGTAGGAGGCAGCAGGTAGCACATCCCTCGGCCTGCGCTACTTCTCGCAGCCCCATTGGCCTGGGATGGTGAACCGCGGCCAGTGGGAAGGCATAGATCAGTGGTAGGCAAACTTGGGGCTGCACGCAGCCCATCAGGGTAATCTGCTGGCAGGACACGAGACAATTTACTTACATTGACCGTCTGCAGGCACATCCACCCGCAGCGTTCAGTGGCTGTGGTTTGCCATTCCCAGCCAATGGGAGCTGCGTGAAGCGGTGGCCAGCATGTCCCTGCAGGTTTCCAGCCACTGGCGTAGATGGTCCTAGTGTGTTTATAATCCAGAATGTACACTTGAAGTAGGTTTTAAACCTCAGCTAATGAGGGGCTAGGGAGAGTGGTTACATTTATTGTGTTAACTCTCTTGTTCTTTTCTAAGTACACTAAAGACTTAAATACAAAGAATGGTTAACAGACTGAGCAGGAATGGAATGAAATATAAATCCTAGAGCCTATCTCACCAGTTTCACACTGGTGCCACTTCATTGAGTTCATTAGAGTCACTCTCAGGGTTTAAATTCTTATAGAGTATTTCCTGGAGCCCTCCATATGCTCCCAACAAGCTATAAAAACTCTGAGGGGGAGAGGGAGGGAATATTTACCGATGTTCCACTCTGGACAGCTCTAGTTGAATTTAAGCCCTGATCACTCCTGATTGACACTTCAGTAACTGAGATCAGAATCTAGTCCTAAGAGTTGTGCCCACCTTTTCAAATGGTCTCATTAATATGTTAGCCACCAATTGATGTGCCCTGGGTCTCTCTGGAAATTTGGTGGCTCAAAACACAAGTTGGATTATCATCATTTTACTGTAAAATAAATTTTGTCTTTTACAAGTAAACGATCACACTTTGCTTGCCCTTTAGTACAATAGCTTCTTGGCGTGCTGGCCTTAAACATTATCTAAATTAATCTAAAGCCAATTCATATGTCAAAATTTACCCCTATAATGTATATGTGATTCACCTTTCCTTACCATACACCTGTGCCCCTACATGTTCAAATCAAGGAACTGTTAGTGTGAATGCATCTGCTGATATCTGTTGCCACAGCTGGTGCAGAGGAAGAGGTGACCCTTTGAGTAGTGAGGGCCTCAATCAAATATGCTTTTAAAGATCAAAATAAACAACTTGAAGTACGCTTGAAAGCAAACAGGATGCCAGTGCAATCTAATCTCCATAGTTCCCTCCACTAAGCATAGTTCCCTCCACACTTTTTGTACCATATGAAGACTTTGAGTGGTCTGTAAAAGTGTAGTCTCACATAAAAGGTATTGCATTAATCCAGTCTGGGGATGATACAGCACCAGACACACATTCATTTGGAATTAGGACACACTTTATGGGGGCAGGGGCAGGGAAAGCTTGATTTTCAAATTTAAGAGCCTGCTTCTAATACCCTTTTGAGATCTTAATATTTTTATTGCAAAAAGATAGACATTTATAAATCATTAACCCCTACATTGAGTTATAATGTACAAAAGAAAAAAAAATCAAGGTTTCAACACAATCAATTTTGATTTAAAAACAGAGAACTCACTAGATTATTACAGTTTTTATGGACAGAAAAGTAATATATTGTCCCTCTCTTTCACAACTCTTGTCATACCTGAAAATAGGGTGGAAAGAGAATACATTTGGAGCCAGTGAATGCACAATACATATATAAAAAGAAGTATAGAAGGACTCACACACCATGTTTCTTGATGTTTATGGGCATCATATTGGGATTTGTGTGAGACACAAGAGCCCAAATATAATCATATTCAAACTGCAGGCTACATAGAAAACTTCACCATATTTATTGATAGGGTAGATCTGTCTCAGAAGGCTTAGTTAATTTTTGTTTTTTGTTTTATTTTTTTGTTTTTTTAGTGTTTCTGAACTGCATAAAACCTCAGTTCATGACAGCACTTAAGCATGGGTTTAATTCCTGTGAAGTCAATGAGACTTAATCACACACTTAAGTGTTTTCATGAATCATTACCAAAATGTGGACGTTGAGGAGATCCTGTAACTGTATTCTTCCCAGTCCCCAGAAGCATTCTATATGTTTTAAGCTCTTTCTGTGTTAAAATTTCACTTAATTCCACCACAAGGATAATTAATGCTGGGTTTGGGATTAAGGTGGGTCTTTTTTGTTTGTCTTTTTAAATTGCCAAGTGCATTTAAATGCTCAGACCTAAATTTAAATGTGTTAATGCTGCCATGGATATTATTTTGTGGAGTTATTACCATCACTGTGCACATAAATCCAATATTAGTGTATTGAAATTGTTAGTTTCACTCCTATCTACATATGTCTATATGAATATATATATATATATATATATATATATATAACTTGCAGGGCAGTTGAGGTAATCATTTTTGAGTGTAGCTTTTTACAGATAAGACACTACATTATAAGATATATGTGATCCAGGTGTTTAGTTGTGCATACTTTGAACTCTCTTAAGTTGCACCCTCTTAAGTGGAAGTCATTAACATTCAGTGTTTGGTGGTGGAATTTGTGTTTTTGTAAAATAAATAAATCCAAACAGTTAAAAATCAACATACAATTTAACTGATACATTATTTTATCTGTTGAAGATATAGAAATGTACAGCATTTGTTACAATAAAAACAAACCTCTCCCCACAAAGTGTTTTCAGCTGTTATGTTTTCAAATTGTTCCGTAACAGCACATCCTATGATTTCATGAGACAGAAACTTTACGGAAAGGAAGTGGATGGGGCCCTCCCAGTAATGGTATAAATCGGTCATCTTCAGGAAAATGTGGCTATCTCATCTCCCCACTAGACCATATATGCTGTTTCTGGCTTCTTCATTGCAACTATATATTGTAGTCCCCTCTATGGTTTGAGGTCTATTACAAATTCCATTTTGGATTGTTTCCAGGAGAGCATGTCATAGAGCAGTGATGGGCAACCTGCAGTCCATGGCCCCTCCCACCCCCCCACATCTACCAGTGAATGCAGTTCTCTGTTCCCGGACAATGGGAGCTGTGTGAAGCGACGGACAACACATCCCTGCGGCCCTTCGCCTGCAGGCGCTGCTTCCTACAGCTCCGATTGGCTGGGCACAGAGAACTGTGTCCACTGGGAGCTACGGGGGGCAGTGCCTGCGGATGGTGAACATCAGCCAAATGTCTTGTGGCCTGCAATCAGATTACCCTGATGGGCCACCCACGGGCTGCAGGTTGCCCACCACTGTCATAGAATGTGGCTACCCCAGCCCCCAGAATAAAAACCTCTACACCTTTTCAGTCATCTGTGTCCTCCCAATGTGCAGTGTTGCTGGCATGTGGTATATTTGGAGAGGGGAAGTTTTGTGTTGAAGGAGATATTGAAAATGTAACAAAGTATGGTTTAGGTGTTAAAATTGATGTTTTTGAGAACATCTGTCTATAAAACATTCTAAATTTCTTCTTTATTGATCTATTGGATGGCTTTAAGGGGAAGTGGGGGATTATTAGTTGTCTATTTCCTGCTCTGGAAATAGTACAAACCCATATTTTGAAGGATTTGAAATTTTAGAGAAGTTATATTTCATTAGCGCACTCTCTCTCTCTCTCTCTCTCTCTCTCACACACACACACACACACACACACACACACACACACACACACACACACACACACACACACACACACACACACACTTGCCATGTCTGATTTAGTTACGGCCAAACCACTTGACTAAATTGTTACGGGCACAGATTCCTACAACAAATTCAAAATGGACTTCCCATAGGGCAAGGGGTATAGAAACCAGAAAGGTTTCTAAACCAGAGTAATATAGCTGGAACCTAAGAGTAATGCACAAAGTCCACAAGTTGAAATAAATGAGCCCCAGGGAAAAAAAACAAAATGATGCTTAGCTCTGTGTGTTGGAGAGAGCAATATTTTATTATAAATTGCTATTTCAGTATTGCCTAAGGTCCCACCTGAGATCAGATTCTCCTAGTTATAGGTAGTCCGTACCCTAAAGACATGCAACTGTAGCCAACAAAAGGCAGATGACAGGAAGTATCCTCATTTTAGTTTCTTGTCTAACTTTTGGGGTTGGATTTTTAATAATAAATAGTTGGCAAGTATTCACAAAACTGTAAGGTGTCTATTAAATTATTGTTGTTGTGATTTTTATGAGGATAGTAGGTTTCGGTGTATATTAGTGTATAGTGTATCTAAACATTTACCCTTTGCATGAGAAATGTATCATTTCATTAATTAATTAGGTATCTACCATTGCCATAGGCTGTTTCCTTTTAAAGGTGTCGACATTCTCAGTATTGAATTGTGACTGGGCTTGAATAAGGTGTTAGAACAGACTTCCAACTTGGCACCTTATCATAAAGCGCACTGTACATATCGATTGTGGTTTCATCCCTGCCAGATGCAAAGGAATGTTGCTTAGGGTAGAAAACAAGACTGAGGAATTTTGAGGAACGCTGGTATTTTTAAGCTGGCAGACATTAGCTCAAGTAATGATTGAAAATTGGCAGAGCTGTGCTGTAGGGAAATCTGCTCCAGCATGTCTATTCCTGCGTGCTGCCAGCATGTCTATTCCAGGGTTAGCTTTGCTATTGGTCCAGCAGACAGAGGAGGGAATGAAAGCAAACATAACAACAAATATTTAGAGGCATAATCTTATCTCCCTTTATCCAGAACTTTTCAGTGAATTAAAATAATAAATCCTATGAAGAAATATGGTGATTGTTACGCTGGTGAATAATGTATTCAGAAGAAGGCTGTCTGACCAGTCTTGTTCTCACAAAAATTATACAAAAGAGCTATTCAGTCATACCCTATGCACTTTAGTAAAATACCAGATCTTCTAAACCTGTTCATGCATCTATAAAAGTGAAGATTGCAGAAATATTCTCCATCACCCTTATTCTCCATTTGAGAAGTTGATGAGCTATAAAATATCATTTTATTTTGGCTGCCCTAAACAATCCTTTCTTATGTGGATATTTACTTCTAATCTTCTGGCATTAGGCCGCATTTTCAGTCCCAAGAACTTTTTCTGAAATAAGATACTCAGGAGTACCGGCATTCCTTATTTCCTCTACTTACTTATCAGGTTTTTTCAGCATGTGTAACTAAATGATATGTGGGGGACAGATAAATGCTGAATGCATCATTAATCCATGTATTTATTATTTCCAGTTTAGCGCTTTCCATTGGTTGAATCGAGAAGTCGTTTTCTTTGTTCTGCTTATGGTGCATCAAAACAATGAATGGTTCATGATCATTCTTGACTTTCACTGTTCTCCTCAAATTTCTTGTAATATGTTTGAATAATAATAATATTTTCAAAAGTGATTTTGTGTGTGTGTGTGTGTGTGTGTGTGTGTGTGAGAGAGAGAGAGAGATGTGCATGTACTGTATACCCCTCCTTCCTCTCTCCCTCCACCCTGGTCTTGTAGGATACACTGTATATATAACAAACTTGGAGGTAAGTGCCTCCGAGCACTCAGATGTACAGGCTCCAGCCATCCAGTGAGTTCCAACTTTTTACATTGTGTGTAGCAGAGAATTACTTTACTAGGTCTTCCAGAAACTGAAATACCCTGGGCACAGTTCCTTTAAATTGCAACACAGAAGATCAAATCAACAGTTTTCAAACCAGATCCTTAGTGTAGGTCCCTAAAAGATAAGTCTCAGAACCCCTCCATAATATCCTGGCTGTATTCTGCTGTCCTGTGTCTTCCTCCTGCAGCTGGTCTGGCCTGGCAGCAACAGGATGTCTCTGTTTGGTTCTTAAATGCTCCATTTCCAGCTGTGTGTTGTTTGCTGCCCAGTCTTGCCTTCACAGTTTACTGCCTGTGGCTCACACGTAGCCTCTGGCTTTGTCTTGAGCCTGGCCTCAAACTCTACTTATCTTTTCCTGTACACTGGGTATTATGGATCTCCCCACTGGCTGGATGTAAAAGTGAGGGACAATGCAGTGCCCAACATTTAACCATTAAGTTAATTAGAATATGATATCCTAACAATTTATAGGTATTGCTGAACAAGAATTTTAAGGCTTAAAATTTCTTCCCTTCTGTGTTAAAACAGCAGCAGCAAGTTATAGTAAGTACAGCAATCCAAACTTATAAAAAAAAAAAGCTTCCCCAGACCCCTGAGCTGATTTAAGGAAAGTTTGTTTGACATATTTTTATTAAAATCCATACTTTGGCATTCTACCAAGCTGGTGAGTTCTTTCCCCATTGGTGTGAGAAATAGTAAAACCCATACAACTGTATTCAAAGGAGAAATATGCATTGCCAGGGTAACTATCTGAAAACGGACGATTTCAAACCTAGATGATGAAACTTTGTCAAGGAATGAAGAAGTTATATAGGGAAACGTATCCAATAACCAGGATCTTCTCTAAAACTGCAAAAACTTTAATGACACACATTTTTCAATCAATAATGACTTGATTCTCTAGAATCATACCCCAACTAAATCAAATTGAGTAATATCATAAAATTTAGTGTGACAACCATTTGTCAAGATAAGCATACGGATTCATTAATTTGAATATAATTTTTGTAAGTAGAAGAGTTGACTGCCACAATATAGGATGACAAAGAAGGAAATCTCCATATCAATCAGGCTGCTAATAAATGCTTTTAATGTTTGAATTGAGATGTCACATGGGATGGGTTCAGAAAGTAGATGCACTTTCCTTTGCTCCATCATTGTCTTCACCTTGGGTGAAATCCTCGTCTCTTTAACATCAATAGCAAAACTATCATTGACTTATCTGGGAGCAGAATTTCACCCCTTTCATTATCAATGACATTAACCAACACTGTGACCAAATGGGAGAGATTAAAAGAGAGTTAGAGAATTTTTTTGCAAGAGTGGATCAAAAGAACATATTTGTTTAGCAAAACAAAAAATGCTAGTATACTGATGGAGAAGAAGGTCTCAACTTTGCAAAAGAAGAAGAAAACATGGACTTCCCTCCGGATGAAATTGAGAACTTGGTTTATTGCCACAGTATTGGAATCTTGATATGATAGAGGAAGGAACAGAACCTGCCGTGGCACTCTAAAATAGGACCCGTTGTAGGATCTCAACAGTCAAAGGACCCAGGAGTAGGTTTTAAAAGGTGTTTAGCGGACTGGGTAGACTATCCTGTTGTTTCAGGTAAAGAGACAACCTCTCCATGAGATTTCTCTACTCTTAAGAAACTACTAGGGAGCAGTCTTTTATTCCAACAGTCAGAGAAGACATAAAGGGAAATAGACTTGTTGAAGATTTTGGACTTTTGTTTTGTACTTTCTGTTGATGCAGAAGGAGTGGAGCTTTTGTTATAGCAATGGGAATAAACTATTCACCAAGGATAGAAAGTGTGGTAGCAGTTGTATTACAATGAGGATGAGGTAACCACTGTTATAATACTATTTGAGTTTTGGAAGGTGGGAACACAATTCAAAAAATCCCAGGGTTCAACATTTTTTTTTGTCTATCAGGGACCACAAGCCACAGATTTTGAAGCACACAATCATGCAGTAGACAACTTCAAGCAACACTAATGGCTGACACATTATTTTTTTTAACAAAAAGTCTGTTTTTCCCCTCAAAATTTAAAATTTCCACACAAGATTGTCATAATTTAATAAATTTTAACCAACACTAATCATAATAGTTTTTAAACAAACATACATCACTGCTGAAATAAACAAAGCATATTGTTGCTTGCTACTGCTATCATGTATCCGACTGAAGCATTCATTGAATTTTCTGTATATCTTTATATTTTCATCCTAAAAAGGAGAACATAGTGAAATTGGCCACATGTCTGTGGATTGTCCCTGCTTTAAAGAATTTCCCTATTATCTATCTGTTTTGTTTCAGTTCTAATAAACCAATACAGATTGCCCAACTGACAGCTATTGAAATTAATGTCAGGATGAATGATAGCATGTGAATCTCAAGAATTGCCTACACCAAGCTTTATGATTTGACACTTCGTCCTCCTCCTGGATTCCACTGAGCACTCCAAGAAAAATGGCTAGTAACAGTGTTTTAACAAAAACAAACAACCTCCCCCCCAAAAAACCCCACAATATAATTTAAGAAGAAATTTACCACTTTTTAGTTAACTGAGTCAATAGTAACTAGCTACCAAGAGAATAATAATTTAATATAAAATAACACCCAATATTGCAGACAAGTATAAACAAAACAAAAACCCTAAATCTGAACCAGTTTGAGTTCCAAATTTCATATTTCTATTTTGAGCCAACCAAAATCAAAAAGATGTTTGGGTTTTGCATTCTAGATCCAAATCTAAATCTTCTGAAATTTCAGCGTACCTGGTTCTGACCTATTACAATGAGAAATACAACCTGCAAGTTTAGATTTAAAATCTGAATGTGAACCTATATTTTGATTTTCTTGAATTTTGTATTAAGACCAATACCTAATAACTGTTCAAAATTCATGTTTTGTCCCTTAGCTTGAATTTACAAAACTATTAAAAGTCTGCCATGAAAACACAAAGTATTATGCAGGGGATTAGGAAAAGTGACTTTTTCTTTTTGTACCTAATCTCAGGAGTAGCAGGTTCCCAGCTTTTCTCTGTATGTTTCTCTTACTGGGCCATGAATCCTAGGATGGGATGAGGATGGACTTGATGTTGGAGTAGCAAAGGAGTTCTGGATGAGTTTCTCAGGTTTCTAAGTGTTCGGGTGCTGGAGATACCATGTCTTGATGCTTGGTGATTTTAGTGTGCTGAAAGATGGTAATTCTTCTGGACAGACACAGAAGTTTGTGGCTGCCATGACAGCCATGGGAGTATCCTCAATTGGTTCTGGCTCTGTTCTTATATTTGACTAGCCTCGGGGCTGGGATTGAAGGTTGTAGAAGTGAAAATTATACTCTTCTTAGATTTGTGGTTTCCAAGGCCAGAAGTGACCATTGTGATCAGCTAGTCTGACCTGCTATATAGCACAGACCATAGAACTTCCCCAAAATAAGTCCTAGAGTATATTATTTTAGAAATATGTCCAGTCTTGATTTTAAAATGGTAAGGGATGGAAAATCAACCATGACACTTAATAAATTGTTCCAATGGTTAATTAAACTTACATTTTTAATGGTATGCTTTATTTCTATTCTAAATATATATAACTTCAATTCCAGTAATTGGATTGTGTTGTTTTTTGCTAGATTGAAGAGACCATTGTTAAATACTTTGTTTCCCTTGGAGACACTTGTAGATTGTAATCAAATCTCTTCTTTTGGTTAAACTACACGTATTAAGCTCTTTGAGTCTATCACTAAATTACGTTTTCTAATCCTATAATCATTCTTGTGGCTCTTTTTGAACCCTCTCCAACTGATCAACATCCTTTTTGAATTATGAGCATCCGAACATGACACGATATTCCAGCAGCAGTCACATCAGTGACAACTAGTACAAAGGTAAAATAATCTCTGTTCCTACTCAAGATTCCACTGTTTGTGCATCCCAGGATTGCATTCTCTCTTTTGGCCACAGTGTCACAATGGGAGTTGATGATCCACCATGACCCCAAAACATTTTTTAGAACAATTGCTTTCCAGGAAAGAGTCCTCTATACTGCAAAAAATGTAAGCCATATTTATTCTTAGATGTGGTGCACATTTACATTTAGCTGTATTAAAATAAACATTGTTTTCTTGTGCCCAGTTTACTTAACAATTCAGATTGCTCTGAATCAGTGACCTGTCTTCTCCATTATGTACCACTTCCCCAATTTTTGGATCATCTGCAGACTTTATCAGTGATGATTTTATGTTTTCTTCCAACTCATTGATTAAAAAATGCTTAATAGCATAGGTTCAAGTACTGATCCCACTGTAAGCACACCTGGTAGATGATGGTTCCCTGTTTACAGTTAATTTTGACACCTATCAGCTAATTTTTAATACATTAATGTGTGCTATGTTAATTTTTGTATCATTTTAGGTTTTTTCATCAAAATATTGTGCATTATTAAATCAAATGCCTTACAGAAGTCTAAGTATATTATTTCAACATTATTATTTTTATCAACCAAACTTGTCATCTCATGGGGGGGGGGGCGGGAAAGAAGAAAGATACCCAGTTAATTTTATAGGGTCCATATTCCATAAACCCATGTTGATTTTCATTAATTACTTTACTACTTTATTATTCAAGTCACATAAAAAGCCACTCCATTATCTTGCCTGGGATCAATGTCTGGCTATAATTATCCAGGTCAACCCATTTACCCTTTTTAAAAAAAAAAAAAAAAAAAAAAATTGGCATAATATTAGCTGTCTTCTAGTCTTTTGGAATTTTCCCAGTGCTCCAAGACTTATCGAACATCAACATTTAATGGCCACTAATCTCCTGGACACCTTTTGTATTCAAGAATTTCAAGTTTATCTGGAACAGCTGATTTTAAAAACGAATTTGATTTTAGTAGTGTCCAGTTAGCTTCCTCCAGAGATGATAGTGGAATGGAAAGAGGGTTATCACCACATTATAAGACTATATTGTCTATTTCTGTTCTGTATTTGGGGAAAAAAACAGTCACTGAACACTTCTACCTTTTCTACATTATTCTTGATTATTCTATTATTTCCATCTAGTAACAGACCAATACCATTTTCACGATTAATTTTGTTCTTAATTTTTTTTTTTAAAACTTCTTCTTATACCCCTAACTCTACTGGCCATAGGTTGCTCCTTGTGTCTCTTGGCTTCCCTTAGAAATTTTCTACATTCTCAACTGCTGATTTATATTCATTACTATCAACTTCTCCTTTCTTTCATTTGTTATATATCATTTTTATTTTTATAGATGCCTTCCCTTGCCCTTTAAACCAGGTAAATTTTATCAGCATCTAGTATGGTGTTCTTAAATGATTCCCAATTATCATTCACATTTTTCTGATCAAAATATTTCTCCCAGCTGATTTG
The DNA here is from genome assembly GCF_003597395.2 of Chelonoidis abingdonii. Classification (NCBI taxonomy): domain Eukaryota; kingdom Metazoa; phylum Chordata; order Testudines; family Testudinidae; genus Chelonoidis; species Chelonoidis abingdonii. The sequence goes on from NC_133769.1 coordinate 298,872,848, forward strand.
TCTCATAATTGTTTTCAGCTTTGTTAAATTAACCCTATTAAAGCACTAAGTATATCTGTTACTTATTGGAACTTTATTCTGCTTCCACATTATAAATCATGTCATGAACACTTGTATCCAAGCTACCATTCATTTTTGGTTCTGTGATCTGTTATGGAAAAGGCTAATAAAAAATTCCCCTGTGTTTGCTATAAAACTTTTTGAGTTAATAAATTATCATCTATAATATTTAAAAGTTCCAAGGATATTTTATTACTGGCAGCATGAGACCTCCAGCATATGTCACTAAAATTGAAATTCCCCATGATCACGCAGTTTTTGTTTCTTATACACTGTAGAAAGTTGCATAAGGAGCTAGTCATCCTGATCCTTAGTGTGATTTGGTGGTCTGTTGCAGACACCAGCTAACACCACTTCTTATGCTTTATCTGTTAAACATTGATCCATGACCATTCAAGATCATTTTCTTCTGAGTTTAGTGACTCAGAAACAGGTAATGCCTTTTTTTTTTTTTTTTTTACCTTGAGTGCCACTCCCCCTACCCTTTTGCTCACTCAATCTTTGTTAAGTACATTATAACCATTGATTTTTAACATTCCAGTACTGTGAATCATCCCACCGCCTTTCAATAATACCAACTATATCAAATTTATATTCATAAGAGTCCAATCCCAGTTTCTCTTATTTGTTACCCAGGCTCCTAGCATTGATGTATAGGCAATTAAAGAACTTCTTCTCTTCATGTCCATTGGTTCTTTAATTCATTTTGTCCTCAACTTCTCGATTTTTCTGCTGAGTGCTCATGAACTCCCTCTTTTAAATCTTCTGACTGATTTCAGATAGGTGTGAAGGAGCCTGACTGGCCAACACAGTATGCAATAGATAGACCTGATTTAGATTGTATAAATGTTGAAGAATGGATTAAATCAGGGAAGCACAAACTATGGGAACAGGGAACCGTGGCCAATGGGATCTTTGGGAGTGGTACCCACAGGCGAGGGCAGTGTGCAGCAGAGCCGTCTGCCTCACCCCCAGGAGGCACTGCTGGGCATGCTGGCCACTTCTGTGAGTGGCATGAGGCCTGGGCAGGCAGGGAGCCTGCCTTAGCCCTGCTACATATGCCGCTGCCACCCTGAAGCCGCTTAGGGTAAGCGGTGCCGGGCTGGAACCTGCACCTTGAACCCCTCCTGCACCCCACACCCCAAACCTGCCCTGAGCTCCCTAACCCCCTGCATTGAACCCCCCTGCCACACCCCTCTTGCATCCCAGCCCCACCTTGAGCCCACTCCTGCAATCCTTAGCCCTTCCTGCATCCCAACCCCCTGCCCTGAGCCCATGCCACACCCTGCAGCCCTCCTGCACCCACCTGCACCGCATCCCTTTGCCTGAGCCCCTTCCTGCAAACCAAACCCCATCCCACACTCCCTCCCACACCCCAGGCCCCTGCCCCAGACTTACAGTCATGGCCCTGCATACAATTTCTGCACCCAGATGTCGCCTTCGGGCCAAAAAGTTTGCCCACCCCTGGATTAAATATTGTTTAACTGATAGTGAGGGTTCAAGGTTCAGACTCAATTTAAAAGGATTCCTGGATACTTCTATTTATATGCGTGTGCGTGCGCACACACCTCGTGTGCACACGTACACACTTTGTTACCCCTCATCCTATCATTTTTCACATTTCACAGTGAGCAGTGTGTCAGTAGAAATCATCATGTAAAGCCAAATTTGTTCCATTGTCGAGACAACTGACAGCAGTTTTAAATAGCTGGACTAATTTGATCATATGGCTGGGATATAAATATTTAATCGATATGATTTATGCTTCCCCTGATTTGATGATAAAAAAAATAAATAAGGTAATGAATTCATTTGCACAGCAAAGATCCACGAACCCTTTACTGAACAGCCTCTAAGCTATAATACTAGACAGCAGAAGTTGGGAGTGACTGTTCTTGGACCACCCTGGACTGGATGTTGCCTCATTTTCTCTTGCCTCCAGTGAGAGGGAGCCTTTCTTGTAGCAGAAGGATGTCAGTTCCCCTACACTTCCAGCGTTTGAGCCACTCAAGCACTCTCCTTTGAATTGTTCCATTGTGATATCCAGCTGCTGACACTGGCTACTCACAGAAATTTGCAGTGTACCACAGTTTACCAATTTTACCTTAAACTCTTGCTCCTGTAAACCACACAACAATTGTGAGCACTTATAATAAAACAGCACTAAGTTTATTTATAAAAGAGTAAAGATTTAACTATTAATGACAGAAAATGATGGAAGCAAATGGTTACTACACAAAAAGAAATAATAAAATGTGAACTTGGGTCTAAATTTATCAATAGTTACTTTTCCTAATTAATAAAGTAGGTTTCCCCTATAGAGTTCAAACTATTTCCCAGCTGGATGGTTTCACAAGAACCAGGATCCAACTATATTCATGAAAGTCCCAAATTTGTTAAGGGGTTTCCTTTGTGAATGGATAGAATGCCTTTTCCGACCCTCTATCTTTTGTCTTTATTGATAGCTATAGAGATCTCCTGCCTGCTATAACGTTCCTTTTTACCTCTAATTGGTTTCAGTTGTTTGCAATTATCTTTAATGCTTTTCCATGGATTGTTCTGGGATGTGGCAAGTGTAGACAAAAGAAACTTGCATTACCTCAGTGCCTGATGAGGAAGGGTTGACAACTCCTCTTGCTTGAATAGGTCATCACTGAGACACAATACTTCCTGGTGACTAATTTCTACTTCACATACGTAAAGCATACTTTCAAAATAAATACATTATTCCTTAAATATTACCTATACCTATAGCTCACAGTGATTGAGTCTTGACAAGTTATGAGCTTTCTGTAGATACCTTACATGTTAATCTTTATTGATAAATATCGAGATGTGTTTGGTGTAGTGAGTTTAACATGTCTGAGGTGAGATTTATTTGCAAAGAGCAGGGGATCCTTTGCCAAGGAGTCTGAGTCACACAGGGGATATAAAAAAACCATATTCAGTTTACTAAGTAGTGCTAAAGAAATTTAAAGTTTCATACCAATAATTCTACATACATATATAGGAGAGAGCCTAGAATCCTAAGCTAATAAGAAAGTTAATAGGAGATGGTGAGTTCTCAGCACTTTTGAAAATCAAGCAGGGGCCTAAATATGGAGTTAAAAGGAGAATTTTACACTATTCAAGAATGGCTGTGTTTTTGTTTTGTTTTTGTTTTGCTTTTTATTGTGGCCCTTCCCATTTTCAGGAGCTACACTCAGTATATGGAAAGATACAATTATTTTTGGAGTATCCTTGTACATGTGTGCATGCACACACAGAGATACAAATTGTAGTAGGTCTCAAAACAATTTTACAACTCTCTTTCAGATTTTGTAATTTCTTACTCGCAAGATGACATAGAATTTACAAGATAGATGAAATTATGCTTCTAGTACCTTTAGTTAAGATATTTGTCCACTAATCTTTACTTCATAGCTACTATTCCTTCTTACCTTTCTGCAAACCTTGTGAGGAGAGCCTGCTAAAGAGTCTGCTAAAATCAGAAATAATATTGCAGTTATCAAGAGTGACAAATATGTTCTCTGCTACCAGCAGCATGAATCTGAAACACATTCTATAGAAATGTTTAAATATTCTGGGCCTGATTCTTATTTAAACTAAGGCAATTTTTACTCCTTTCTGTAAAGTAAATTTGTAAAATAAATTACTGTTTACACCCACTTTAAACATCCAGTGCTTACCCTGGCAGGCTGGGCCGATTCGTTTAAAATACTAGAGTGATATAAAATGTAAATAGAATCAGGCCCACTATGTTTGGAAGCAACAAGAGGATGTCCAGACAATTACTCCTCTTAGCTACAAATATTTCCTCCTGAATCTTCTCTCACTAATCCCATTGATGGAGTGTTTCAAAGACTGATGCCATTAGCCCATCCTACTGTACGTGCCAAAGTGCAGTGGAATAAAAGCGTGGTATATACTTATAAGAGATAATAACACTTTTGCTAAAAATAATAGGTTCATACTACATGATGCACAATCTGTAATCAAGGGAGGACATGCTGTCCATGATTCGTCACTTGACAGGAATGTAGCCTTCAGAAATAAAGGGAAGCCCAGATATTTGTATAAAACAATAAACAGTGGTTTGTACATAAGTGCTTAACTTCGCTCTGAGTCAGGATGGTTGCATGGGTTGTCATTAGAGATTCTGGATGGTAACTTTAAAGCTCAGCCCTGCTGTCAGAGAGAAATGGAGGCAGATCTCGCTGATGGGCTCTCCTAGGGGCATGGAACCTAAGGCAGACACAGTACCTCCAGGAACAATGTTGGGATATGTGTCGTGCCCTAGCATACCTTATACAGGATGCAGCATGTACTTTTTCCCTGAATAGGTCTACACTGCATTTGGGAGTGGGCCTGGGTCCATAGATTTGTGGCTTGACTAGAACACTGGAAACAGCTGTGTTGATATTGCTTTGACATTTGTAATTCAGGTACTCAAGCCTGAGGGAAGAGGTAGGTTTGAGAGCCTGAGAGCCAACCCGAGTCAAAATGTCTACACAGCTATTTTTAGTACAATGTTGCAAGCCCTGTAGCACAATCTGTTGATCCAGGCTGAGAGGCTTGCTCCTGGATGCAATGTAGACATACCCTCTGAGGTCGCTTCTGCTGCATTTGCCCTATATCCCTGCCTCCATGAGGTAGGCCAGAGGTCGGCAACCTCTGACACACAGCTCGCCAGGGTAAGCACCCTAGTGGGTCGGGCCAGTTTCTTTACCAGCTGTCCCCACAGGTTCGGCCAATTGCGTCTCCCACTGGCCAATGGGGGCTAGGGGAAGCGGCGCGGGCCAAGGGATGTACTGGTCACAGCATCCTGCTGCCCCCATTGGCCTGGGAAGGCGAACCATGGCCAGTGGGAGCCGTGATTGGCCAAACCTGCAGACACGGCAGGTAAACAAATTGTCCTGGCCCACCAGGGTGCTTACACTGGCAAGCGTGTGCCAGAGGTTGCCAACCCCTGGGGTAGGCTAATATTGCTGTGAACATTTAACCTGGACCCCTCCTTGTCCTTCAGCACTGGACTGGAATTGTCTGTCTTTGGTACAAGTATTTAAAGGGAGGAAAGTTTCCTTTCATCCTCTCCCTGTCTTGCACTGCTGCACAGGACCAGGCGCAAATTGTTTTTTTGGTTTGTTTTTTTGTTTTTTTTTTCTTTCCAGAAGTGCCACATTTTCTGACAAGATCCAGGCTAGAGACTTTCAAAGTCAAAAGATCCAATATGAATTTTTGATCATCCTTTCTGGGTCTATTAGAAGGCAATGGATGCTCCCAATAGTTATAGTAGAGGGAGGTCTATTACTATTTTCAGTCAATTTCAGTTGTTGCAGTATTGTGGTCACTTACATTGTTCTTATACCATTGGAGTAAACCTGAGTTCAGCAGATGAATACTAATTTCAGTGTTACCCTCCTCATTTTAAAATTTGGTCCTGTGTTTCTCTCTTTTTCCGTTCCCCACACCCCATTTATCCAGCCCCCATCAACCACCTTGTAATTTTCTAGTCCTCACATGGTTCATCTGTACCGACTTAGTATGACCTTATTCTGTTTGTTCAATGATTTTTGTTTTAATTCCATCTTGTTTCCTTTCCTTTGTTTGTTATTTTTCATATGTTAAGGCCAAGTAGAAACTTTTATCAAGAACACATCTTTAACAGGTATAAGAAGTTATACTAGTCTTTCATTACACATTGTGGCTTGGTGTGAATCAGTGAGGGTATTGCAGTCATTTTGCATTCATCGCAGTCTAGAACCCAGTAGATGTATGTTTGGCTAATTATATACGTCTCTACTATAACACAATATCTAGCAATGGAGAAGAAAAGTCAGTTGGAAGTTGTAACAGTTAATGTTTTAGTTTCAGTGTTGAATATTTTAGGTTTACAGAAAGGCAATCATCATTATTACGAAGGTTAAACAAGAATAATTCCTTTAAAAAAAAACAACTCTTAATCAGTATTTTTCCAGATGATGAAAAGGAAAGTGAGAGAGATGAAATTGACAAATGTAGTATGTAATGGTCCTTTTTGGAGCAGTACTACAGGGGCCTCATTAGTAGATATTTTAGTGCAATCATTTTTACCCCTGTGGCTGTCATTTCAGACTGTACACAGAAAAGGTGGCTGTAGGAGCTAATCACAGGGATGTCTTTCTCATTTTTGTTCCTTGTAAAAATGAGGCACAAGAGAGCTAGTAAGCTCTAATTGAAATAAGAATTAGCATTGCCATAGACGCATGCTATGTCTGTAGGGTACTGTTTCACCACTGGATAATTGTATAGAAAATTTCCTCCCTCCATTATCTTAGAGTCATGAATTCATTTTTTAGACTTAAATGTGAAGTTCTGCTGAAATCAATATCAATACAAGTTCCACTCTGCTATTCTGAATGGGACCAGCACTATGTGTCCCATCTTGGGCCATTTAATTCAGTATTCCTAATCGTGGTTGAAAACGGGTATGCTGAGGCCCAGAGTGTTGCGTCAGCTTCAGAGCCAAAGCTGCTGCTTCAGCTGCTACTTCCACACTGCTATGTTTAGTGCGTTAACCTGAGCTCCATTAACACGAATCCGAAGAAGTGGGCTGTAGCTCACGAAAGCTCATGCTGAAATAAATTTGTTAGTCTCTAAGGTGCCACAAGTACTCCTGTTCTATTAGCATGAGTCTGTCTACCCAGGCTGGGAGACTGGGAGGCTCACAGACTTTGGGAATGAACTCTCGCATTTATATTATAGTTTAAATTTGATGTCCCTCTCTGTTGGCAAGTTTGTGGGTGTTTTATTTTTAAATTAGCTATTTAAACAGATTTCTCTTAGAGAAGACTGAAGGGAGCACTGGCTGTTTGCAATTTAAGTGCTCCCAGGCTTTCAGGACACCACAGGACTCTCTTGGCCTTTCTCCCCAAATAAGCTAAAAAGGTTGTTTGGGAACAAGGGAGAGGATTTACAGTGGTATTTAGGCTTGGAAGGGTTACATCTTCATTGGTAAATGTTGATTTCACCATACACGTATAAACTGAATAAATATTCATATCTATTTCTGTTTTGATGATGATCAAAATTTAGAGATCGGCAAAGTAAGAAAAAACCTGCTTGAAAACTTGATATACTTTTGCATGTTTTGACATAAGATGCTGACAAGTCGTGTTTTATCACTTTATAAAACTTTAACTTTTTGAATCTCAACATCCACTGCCATTAAACAAATATTATCTGATCCTCCGTAGTTTCCCAGAGCTGAAAATTTAAATAGATAAAAAGCAGGGGAAAAAAAGTTTAACAGGTAAACATCAATATTGTCTGGGGAAATTCTTTTTTTCTTTTTTTTCTTTTTTTAAAGTGAATTCTGTGAAGCCTACTTGTATTCCAATTTAAAAAAAAAAAAAAAAAAGCTTCTATTTTGTTCAGGTCTAGTTAAGAATCTGGCTGTGATTAACCCGTGTTTTGCAGCCAACAGACATATTAAGAAATGAATCCCTCATACTTCTCCATAGCTTGTACTGGGGGGAACTGTAATCTTTCTGCTAAAAATCACAGTTAATGGATCATATATTACTAGATCCTTTATCAGCTCTGTAGGCCAGCCACTAGAAGGCAGTAACATATCCAAAGATACACATACACGCCCCAGTTCTGCAAGCTGAATCTATTTGGGTAGTTCTGCAAGCTGAGCTTTTCCTGCTCAGAGTCCCACTGAATGGTTCTTTTTGTGATGTCATCCTTCCCTCTCCAGAAGGATTCGTCTAGTTAAGGTGATAATTACCCATCAGCATTAGGTTATGTAGTGATACCTCTATTCACCATGAAACTCCCCTTCCCTGTTTTCCCCTCGGAACAGGAATTTGAGGTCAGTGCTCTGGGTGGACTCCACAGGGAGTTACACTTCCATGAAAGATGCTGGTGCAGAGAGCTTTCTACTTCTGTGGAGGGCACTCTTGGACTCTGTAATTCTCCTAAGATCTTCTAGTTCTAAGGGACTGTAGCGTCTGTTTACTGTACTGGGATGAGAGAAACCCTGTCCATACCAATGGAGTGATTAGGTGGATCATCTCCTTGAAAATATTGAGGAATTTTAATAGAATTTGCCTTCTTTTATGGGTATCTCCTTGGAAAGGGGATGTTATGACACTGAGTGAAGAACAGCTTAATTTAGGCCCAGAGTCTTGTTTTGCTCTTGGTAACTGAGAAGTGGTGTGACGACTTGGTAACTGAGAATTTAGACCCTGGACTTCAGATACTTTTCTTATAAAACCTTTGAAAAGCACTTTTGTTTATGCTATTGGATCTTTCATGTAAAGCCTGAAAATACAACTTAGAAGAAACACATTTTTATTGCATATCCGTATTCCTTTGGGGGGAATTTGTTAAATATTGTTGTTACTGAACATTCCAAAGTAAACAGAAGCCACAACATTGTTCCTAAAGGCTTAGAAATCAGTAAGTCTTTCAGTAAGTTAATGAACTGTGATTTTCCGTTATAAGGAATACAAAACAACATGGCACAGCAGTTAAGTATCATTATAACTACTGAACAACAACATGTCCAAAAATGCATCTTAAAAAAGAAGAAAAAAAAAAAAGGAAAGTTTTTTAACAGCAAATGTTGATAACAGACTGATACCAGGGAGAGAGATTTTCATTGCTTACTGAATTCTTGCTTATAGTGTCTGTCAAATAAGGATAAAACAACTCATAGGTAAACGTTGTTGTCAGAATACTAACAAAATGTATATGTTTTGAAAAACCATCTACTTTTATCCATAATTCCTTTCTCTGTGGCTGAGGAAATGAAATTGTTTTAGAGACCAATAACTGAAATAGAACAAAGAATTAGAGTGCTCTCAGTTCACCAGAATACTACCGGGGCAACATTTAGAAGATGAGTGTTTGAAAACAGGCAGCTGTAATAGAAACTATTTTTCAACCTTAACTGTAGCAGGCACTTGCTATAATATTGACTTCTGTTGAAGTGATCATCAGGAGTTATTGACCCAAAAGGTAACTATTGACTGAGGTGAAATTAAGGTCAATATAAAACTAGAAAGACTATGAATTTTGATGTTCACTGAAACCCCAAGTCAATATAGATAGGTATATACATGTTTTTTTAAAAATAGTTTCAACAGAGCTAACTTTAAATCTTTTGTTGTGGTGGTCATAATTTTCTAACACTTTACAGGGCTTTTTAAAGCTAACATCTAATTGAAAGATAGTTTTTCCAATTCAAACTCTAAGATAATAAGGATGTAACTACTTGTGTATGTAATCTAATTAGTTAACATATCTCAAAACCTCAGAGAAGGGACACATCTGAAATGTATTGATCTCATATGTGACTGGTTTTAGCCAACCATATGACAATTTGTTTTTCTTGTAATGAAATTGTTATAGTTACATATGTCTGAATAAAAGCAGTGCACTAACAGATGACATTAGCAATTCCTGACCAACACACCACTGAGGCTGCAGAGAGAAAAAAACAAACACTTCCTCAGTGCTAGAGAATTGGTAAGAGGAGGGGTGAGGTACGTGTGTGTGTGTGTGTGTGTGTGTGTGTGTGTGTGTGTGTGTCACAGAGAGAGATTTTGAAATATTTCTATTTTTTCTTTTAAATAAGGGGAGGGAGTAACTGATTATGTGAGGGAGAGTACACTGATATTTTATTTTGGAATAATGGGACAGTAGTAATTAGAGATGGAGATCAAGGGGGAAAGTAAGTTTCCCCCTTTGAAGTCAGTGAGGTTGAATAGGTAGGTATAACTAAGGGCAAAAATTGGCACTAAAGATATGGGTGCTTTTTCTTTGGTTGACTCGGGGAGGGGTGAGACAGGGAGTATAGGAGGAAGGGTGGTTCAGGGGTGCCCATAGGATTCAGGGGGGCTGGGGCAAAGCAATTTCGGGGGCTCCTTCCATTAAAAAAAAAGTTGCAATACTATAGAATACTATATTCTTGTGGGGGCCCCTACGAGGCCTGGGGTAAATTGCCCCACTTACACCCCCCCCACGGCGATCCTGGGGTGGTTACTGAGCTGTGAAGATGGCTAGTAATGTATTTATATTAACACTTCACTGCTGCCACCTCTCCCTTGGGCATAGCTCTTGTATGCCTTAGGTAATCAGGGTATATTTCATTGTTCTGTTGTGATTTCTAAAGAGTGAAAGGAATGCTGTCCTGTAGCTGAAGTGGCAGAGTCATCGGGGAAGTATGTTAGAAACATGTATATGTTTGTTATTTTCATTTTTATTGGTAATATGAATGATGCCCTAATTTTCTAGGCAGTTGTCTGGTTCTTTTGCCTAGATAAACTAAACAACCTTCAGTGTAATTTAGTTCCTTTATCAGGCTAATCAATTGTCTGGTTCCCTCGTGCAAGCAAACTAAACAGCCTTCATATTTTATCCATTTAAGATTTGAGCTATTTCTTTGTAAAATGGAGCTGTCGCCTTATCATTTTTTTTTAATATATAGCTATATTGAGTGATTGATTTAGTAGGACTACTTCTAACTTAAGATAATATAATCCCCTCCCCCCCAAAAAAAATTGTTGTTCCTGTCATATCCTTAAAAAGCATAAATAATAAATAGGGAAAAATCAAACTGAAAGGGGTAAAACGGCTTATAATTTTTTTTTTATTTTTTTTTTTTTTTTACAGTGAGAAACTCACCTAGGCTGGCATTCATGATTTAGTTACAGATGTAAGTGTTCAAAATACATATACAGAAACCTTGACGTATTTGTAGTGTTATCACTTCAAAATTATGGCAGATTGTCTCAGGTGACTGTCCAGTGCAGCTATGATTGATATTACTGCTGCCCAGTTTGTCCTGAGGGAAGGCACCTGGCCTTGTAAAGGGAAATGAATGCACTATGGGTAGAGAGAGAGTGGAGAGCTACTGCTGAAAAGGCTCAGGAGGGTAGCAGCTGGGGAACCTGCTGAAGGAGCAGCCTGGAGTTCAGCAGGCACAGGCTCAAGAAAGGGGCTTGTGCCTACCCCCATCCCACGATCTCAGTGGGTCAGAAGAGATTTTACTTTAGATTGATTTGATGTTAGTAAACCAGTCTCCAAGCAGGAGTTTTGTTACTGAGCATAGGCCTCTGTAGATTAGTCTGGATAACCTGTGGGGAAATTGATGCAGGGCACCACAGAGCCATGGTTGGCAGCATGCCCTTAGATGCAGACCAATATATGTCATTTACATTGCATTGTGGGAGCCATACATTCTTGTCACACAGTTGTTTCTAAAATGGTGGTAGTACAGTAACTCGTCCCGGTTGAGGTTGTTTCGTTGTTACTTTGCTGATCAATTAGGGAACATGCTTGTTTAGAGTTGTGTAATGCTCCCTTTTAATGTCATTTGACAAAGCAGGCGGCTACCTACTGCTTGCAGGAAGAGCAGCCCATTGCAGCTAGCTGGTGAGGGCTTGTGTCATAAGTAGATAGGTAAGGGTTAATTTTCTTTTACCTGTAAAGGGTGAACAAAGGGGAAACCAAACACCTGACCAGAGGACTCAACTCAGAAACTGGATTTTTTTTAAGTCTGGGAGGGACTGGAAACTTGGGGATCTTTTTGTTTTCTCGGCTGTGAGTAAACAAGCTTTCTTCTAAACTCCATCTTCTTTCAAATATGCTACTATCAGGTAAGTACAAAGGAACCAAAGTAATCGGCTGTGATGTGCTTTGATTTGTATTACATGGTGTGATTTTTGCTGGACTGGTTTAATTGGGCATCTTTTAATCAAACTGTTTATTCCTAATTTTCTTATAAGCCATATCCCTGTATGAGTTTCTTAATGCAGAGTGTAGTATATGTAAGGTTCTTTCTTTTTTTTAATAAAGTTTTCTTTTTTCAAACTTGTGGGAGTTTTTTCCTAGTGAGGGCAAAGGGGAGAGGAATTTCTGTGCGCCGAGCTCTGTACATCTGTGACAGGCTGGGAGGGAGGGAAAAGCCCATGCTCTGTGAGTTACTTTCCTATGGTCCCAGGTGCGGGAAAAGTACGGGGAAAGAAGAGAGAGAGAATCAGCTTCTGTTCCTGGTGCTTAAGGCTGTCTCTTTGGAGAGACGGAGACAAGTTTCTGATATTGTGGTGTAAAGGATTGCATCATTCCCTCAGCTTGCCTCAGAGCGGAACAACGCAGAGAGAGGGAGAAGGGAGGGAGATCATCCTTTGCCAGTAGACGTCATACTTCTAAGTCTTGGGGGTCCTCCCAGGGAAGTTGGGGAGGGCCAGAGAGGGGGTCCCAAGGAATTTTGGGAACCCGGTGATAGGAGCCTCAATCCTATCTGGTGGCAGCGAAATAAGATCCAAGCTGGGTATAAGCTTGGGGAGGTTCACAGTAAGCACCCAGATTTTGTACGCTAAGATCCAGATTTGGGACAGACGTTTACCACAGCTTGGAACCAAGGTGGACCTGCAGCCCCCTTATCAGCTTCCCACTCCCCTAAATTCCCTGTGCAGCAGCTGCCCAACAGGCTAGCAATTGCAGTTGTCCCTCCCCCCACTGCCATGTGCTGCTCCTCTCCTCTGCCTTGGAGCTGTTCCCTGAGATTCCTGCTTGCTGTGCGGTGGGGGAGGGGGGCAGGAGAGAAAGAGGGGGCTTAATGTTAGGGTGTCCCCCTCCCCCTCCCCCGTGCTCCTGCACCCCACTTACACCATCTTCCATAGAGCAGGGGGGCACACCAAGGCTGCAGTCTCAGCAAGTTGATCTAATTAACAAGGCAGTGTACTTGAAGGGGAACTGTGCCTATCTCCCTCTTCCAGCTGCCTTGTAGAATGAGAGAGTTAACCCTCGAGAGAGAAAGAGAGAGAGAGAGCCAAGGAGTCAGCAACCTCTGGCACGCAACTCGCCAGGGTAAGCACCCTGGTGGGCTGGGCCAGTTTGTTCACCTGCTGCACTGACAGATTCGGCCAATCACAGTTCCCACTGGCCGCGGTTTGCCACTGCAGGCCAATGGGGGCAGCGGGAAGCTGCTACCAGCAAATCCCTCGGTCCACGGTGCTTCCCGCCGCCCCCATTGGCCGGGGATGGCGAGCCACGGCCAGTGTGAGCCACAATTGGCCAAACCTGCCAAAGCGGCAGGTAAACAAACTGGCTTAGCCCACCAGGGTGCTTACCCTGGCGAGCCACATGCCAGAGGTTGCCGACCCCGATATAGCCTTTTGTCTAGTGAAAAAAATTTCCCTGGAACCTAACCCCCTCATTTGAATTCATTCTTATGGGGAAATTGGATTCACTTAACATTGTTTCACTTAAAATCGCATTTTTCAGGAACATAACTACAGCATTAAGTGAGGAATTACTGTATCTCTTTGAACTTGACTTACTAGAATTGTTTGAAAAGATCATTTTTAGTTGGCAGAAAGCTTATTTGAATTTAAGGTTATAAACCACAGTTCAGACAAATCCCATTAGCAAACCTTTCTTATATCCTATATCCATGAATGGCAAGTGGTGCTCCCCTGCTTATCCAAACCCCTGTTTTTCCGCAATAACATAACCCTTTCCAAACCATAGGATAAACAGTTTTCTATTGTAATCCACAGTTTATAACATCTGTTATTAAAGATTGCCCTCCTGGGGCTTCCTCTGCTGAAAGTTCTCCATTGCCTAATGCACATTCAAGGGGGGACAAAAAGCCAGACGCTGTACTGCTAATCTGCATTCTGTTAATGCAGACATTGTAATTCATCTCTCAAGTCAATTAGCCTTGCTGGTGGCTTGTGGGGAAAGCACAGACATTAATATTTCCAATAAATCTGATTGTAGTATGGTAAAATTTTGAAACAATTTTCAAGCGGGAAAGGAAATTAGGGCAGGAGAAATAGCCACCACAAATTAACAAGCCTATTGATAGTTTCAGCATAAGCTTCACTACTTCCATAAACTATTTTAATGTTGTAGAATTAACCAGCACAATTTATTTTATTGACTGCGGGGGGGGGAGGGAGGAGAGGATGTTTTTAACATTTTTCTTTTTTAATGCATTGTAAGTGGATGCTGCTAAAGCAAACACACAATAGATTTCAGAGTAGCAGCCGTGTTAGTCTGTATCCGCAAAAAGAACAAGAGTACTTGTGGCACCTTAGAGACTAACAAATTTATTTCAGCACGAGCTTTCGTGAGCTACAGCTCACTTCTTCAGTCTGTGCATCTGAGGAAGTGAGCTGTAGCTCTTGAAAGCTCATGCTGAAATAAATTTGTTAGTCTCTAAGGTGCCACAAGTACTCCTGTTCTTTTTACACAATAGATTAGAAGTGCTAAAACTGGGCAATGGGCATTGGTGTATGTTTTGCTGGTTGGCCTGTGTTACTTATGACATTGTAATATTTGTCTCCATTCTGTGAAAATTGATTATAATTCTGTCTCATAGCAACCCTGCTGTATACCATTGGAGACCTGTAAAGAGAGAGAGAGAGAGAAGTGGCAAGATTTGAGCATAGAAAAAGATAATGTAAATCTACTTAATTATAATGAATAACATTTGCTTTGCAGAGTAAGTCAGGTGTGTGATACCTGTTTTTCTACACACGTGCTTCTTCTATTATTATTTGAAAAACAAACTTAGAAACGAAGCTCCCAGCAAATGTCTAGTCACAAATATGTCTTTGGATGCAAAATGACATGAATGATTTATTCCTCCTGAAATAATTCTCTCAAGTCAAGACAAAGAAATGAGTCCTGAAGCACTATGTGTGTATATGTAATACAGTCATTCTCAAACATTTGTACTGGTGACTCCTTTCACATAACAAGCCTCTGAGTGTGACCCTCCCCCTTATCAATTAAAAACGCTTTTTAAAATATTTAACACCATTATAAATGTTGGAGGCACAGCAGGGTTTAGGGTGGAGGCTGACAGCTCACGACCCCCCATGTAATAACCTCACGACTCCCTGAGGGGTCCCGAGCCCCAGTTTGAGAACCCTTGATGTAATGTGTGAATGTGCCAGAAAAATGCATACTATTTAACCATGGCCTTTATACCTCTCTCAGGATAAGCCTCAAAATTATTTTATACTGAGATGTGTATAGTTTTAGTTGTGTGACTGAAGCAGAGTGGTAAGCAAGTCTGGAAGTTATAAATGGTATGCTTTTCTATGGATATCTCACCAGATCAGCAGACCAAACAACTGCATTGGTCTCTGAGCAAAATGGGAGATTTTGTAACTGTAGCAAGCTCGCTTTCTAGTGGGAGATGAGAACTTGTTCATGTTGGATGAAGCTCAGCCTGTGCAGATGGCTGACTACAGGTCTGTGTACCACTTAAGATAATGGGTTTAGGTAGAACTTGAAGCATATAAAGTGTGTACCATTTAAATCCTACTTAAAACCCGGCTCTGCCACTAGCATACTGAGTGACCTTGGGCAAGTCACTTCACCTCTGTGTCTTGGTTTCCCCATTTCTAAAATGGAGATAGTGATACTTTATTTGTAAAGCATTTCGATATCTGCTGCTGCAAAGTGCTATATGAGTATATTACTATTGTTACGTAAGCCTATTAAGGTATTAAGCAGGATTTAAATGGTGCATAGACCATGTGCCAGCCCTCTTCACAGGTTCATTGTCACCCATTAAGAGTACAGTACGAGGAGTCAGACAGTAATGACCTAGGGACTGAGAGAGAAGGTTATCTTCCCTGTGCCAAATGTGTATAGTTTTAGTTTGTGGCAATTAAGCCTACAGCACCACTTTTCCCTTCCCCCACAAAAATGATAACATCTTTAAAGTATTCTACTGCCTATGAGAATCTGTCTAATCATAGAGATACAGAGTGAAATGGCTTTTTAATGTCATATGATCAATTTTAATAAGGGCATGTGAGTATGGAAGATAGACACCTTTGTTCAGTATACTTTCCTTGCCATTATTTATTCATCAGAATAAGATAAAGCTGTCATTTAAAATATACGACTGGATAGCGTAGTGGTTAAGAGCACTGCCCTTTGATACGGGAGACCACCCTTTGATTCGAGAGACCGGGGTTCAAATCCTGGTTGGTACCCAACTTTCCAGTAGGGGTCCTTGGGCAAAAGACCCCCTAACGCTTCACCTGCCTACCTCAAATATGAGAGTGACACGAACTAGGAGAGTCATGCTGGCTCGGACGTCGCCCAGATTAACAAGGTCCGCGCCAGATGTTGAGGAACCAGGACAATCTGACAATAAGTGGGCTACTGGAACAAACCATTCGTGGACGAGACAAGAGAACCTGGAATTGATGGAATGCTACTACAACAGTAGACCTAATGAGAGGGGATATATGAAAGTATGAGGACTGTGGATGGACAAAAGACCTACATCCACACTTACTGAGAAACAGCTAGTTACCCAACGCTTCAACATAGTAAAGAGAAGCTGCTCTCACAGCTTGAGATAGACCAACTCCACATTACATCCCAGACTCAAGAAGACCTGGAAGAACAAGTGGATGTGCAGCCCACACCTGAAGCTGAAACTTCACTGCCACCCCCTCCATTGCAGAGCACAGCAGCTGATATGAGGCATAAGATCATGGAGAAACTAGCTACAGTCAATCCTCGAGACCGATTACCAAGGCTCAGTGGAGAAGTACCATCAGATAGTATGTTAGAAGATGCCAATAGAGCCCTCATGACAATCCCTACTACCACCATAACTCAAACCAATGAACTGGTATATGCTACAGCCTCTGTAATCCTGGAGATGCTTGGCTACACGATCAAGAAGAACAACAGTATGTACCCACCCTGGAAAATGAGGTTGGAGGATAAGATCAAGGCGACTTGGAGAGAAGTTAGTCAGCTGGTGGAACTACAGAAGGGTGTAGATTAAGGATAAGACTCGGCTACTGAAAAAATACAAGGGCCTGACTCCATCTGAAGCCCTAGAGACTGCTAACAAAGGCTCACAGCACTGGCTACCAGGCTAAGGAGATACACTAGAGAAGCAGAGGCCAAAAAAGTAAATGCCCTGTTCTCCAAAGAACCATCCAAGGTGTACTCCCAACTGCAGTGCAACAACACAATAACAGCAGAGCCACCAGCAGCAGAAACTGAAACAGTACTGGAAGAACATATGGGAGAAAGAGAAGACTCATAACCACCAGTGCAAAGTGGCTGCAGGACCTGAGAACAGGAGCACAGCAATCTCCCAGAACAGAAACCAGTCACCATCACAGTAGAAGACATCCAGCAGCGGGTCAAGAACATGAAGAGCTGGACAGCACCTGGACCAGACATGATCCACACCTACTGGCTAAAGAAACTAACAGCAGTGCATGAACGCCTAGCAGCACAGATGAACCAGCTGCTAGCAGCAGGCTCCCACCCAAACTGGCTAACACAAGGAAGGACAGTGCTGATCATGAAAGACCCCTGCAAGGGAACAGAACCGTCCAACTACAATAACCTGCCTCCCCACAACATGGAAAGTCCTATCAGGCATCATAGCCGCCAAGCTACAGGACCATATGGGCCAGTACATGAGCACAGCTCAGAAGGGCATTGGGAACAACACCAGTCAAAACACCAGTTGCTCATAGATAGAGCAGTCGCCCAAGACTCAAGATCTAGACAGACCAATCTGAGCACAGCCTGGATTGACTACAGGAAAGCCTATGACTCAATGCCGCACACGTGGATCTGTGAATGTCTGGCGCTATACAAAGTCAACAGGACACTAAGGACCTTCCTCAAGAACTCAATGGACTATGGAAGACAACACTGGAAGTCAACTCAGGCAGCTTGCACAAGTGGCCATCAAGTGCGGCATATACCAAGGTGATGCACTGTCCCCGCTGCTGTTCTGCATAGGCTTAAACCCCCTCAGCCAGATAATCACAAGGACTGGATACGGGTACAGTTCAGGAGTGGAACTACCATCAGCCACCTCCTCTACATGGATGACATCAAGCTGTATGCTAAGAATGAACGAGACATCGACTCGCTAATCCACCTGACGCGGATCTACAGTGAGGATATCGGGATGTCATTCGGACTGGAGAAGTGTGGGCCGTGATGGTAGTGAAGAGAGGGAAGGTAGTCAAGACTGATGGGGTGGAACTACCAGGGGCCACATAGCAGACATACAGACCAGCTACAAGTACCTTGGCGTCCCACAGTCACATGGAAACCACGATGAGGAGGCAAGGAAGACAGCAACATCCAAGTATCACCAAAGGATAAGACAGGTCCTGAAGAGCCAGCTCAGTGGGAAGAACAAGATCCACGCCATCAACGGATACGCCCTGCCAGTCATCAGATACCCTGCTGGGGGTCCCCTATAGTGAGCTGGCCAAGGAGGACATGGAGGCTGCGATGTGAAGACCCGGAAGCTCCTCACAATGCACGGAGGTTTCCACCCCAAGTCCAACACCCAGAGACTGTATACCAGCCGGAAAGAAGGCGGGCGGGCTTGGTGAGCAGCGTCAAAGCCACTGTCCTGGATGAAACCCGGAACATCCAGGAGTACATCAGTAAGATGGCCCCCAAAGATGAGCTGCTGAGAGAATGCCTGAGGCAGCAGCAGACATGGGGGAAGACCAAGCAGAAGAAGTGCCATGGCAAGACAAGACCCATGGCATGGATGTACCATCGACAGATAGCTGAGGTGGCTGACATTGGGAAATCCTACCAGTGGCTGGAAAGGGCTGGACTAAAAAGACAGCACTGAGGCACTGATCATAGCAGCACAGGAACAGGCACTGAGCACCAGATCCATTGAAGCAGGGGTCTACCACACTAGAGAGGACCCAAGGTGCAGACTGTGCAGAGAGGCCTCAGAGACAGTCCAACACATAGTGGCAGGATGTAAGATGCAGGCAGGAACAGCATACACTGAACGGCACAACCAAGTGGCTGGCATTGTGTACAGGAACATCTGCACAGCATATGGGCTAGACCCTCCCAAGACCAGATGGGAGATTCCACAGAAGGTTGTGGAGAATAGCAGGGCTAAGATTCTGTGGGACTTCCAGATCCCAGACGGACAGGCAGGTACTGGCCAATCAACCAGACATTGTGGTAATAGACAAGGACCAGAAGACAGCGGTGGTGATAGATATAGCAGTGCCAAGTGACAGCAACATCAGGAAGAAGGAATATGAGAAGCTGGAGAAGTAAGCAGGGCCTGAAAGAGGAACTAGAGAGGATGTGGAAGTGAAGGCCAAATGGTCCCAGTGGTGGTAGGAGCACTTGGGGCTGTGACTCCTAAGCTGGGTGAGTGGCTCCAACAGATCCCCAGGAACAACATACAGAGCTCTCTGTCAGAAGAGTGCAGTGCTAGGAAACAGCTAAGATACTGCGCAGAAACCCTCAAACTCCCAAGCTAAGATACTGCGCAGAACCCTCAAACTCCCAGGCCTCTGGTAGAGGACCCGAGGTTGAGGAAGACACATACCACCCATAGGGGTGAGAGGGGAATTTTATATATATATCCAAACAAGACTGGAAAATAAATTTTATATATATATATATATATATATAAAATTTATTTTCCAGTCTTGTTTGGATAAATCATATTATCAGGTTCAAGGGGATTTGAAATGGGAGGACAGTTGCAAATGGGAAGAAACTAGTACTAATAAACGCGCTACAGCTATTCGCCTTTGTAACATTCTGGAAAATCTGGGAAAAATTGTGTGAGTGAGTTAAAACTATATGAAAGCAGCTTTACAGTAAATCACTTCAGAGGCAGTTAAACAGCAGATTCCTTTGGCTGTCAGTGGGTTTGTAATGTAAACATCTGTCATATTTGCACAAAAATGTTCAAAGCTGTTTTTTCTACAATTTATACAATGTATTGTGCACACTCAGACTCTTCTTCCATAGCAGACATCTAGGATTTATCTTTCTACTTCTCCAGTAGGGCTGGATGAGTGACTTACCAAAATTTATACATCCACCTTCCCTTCTCTTTCCCTTTCCTCACTCCCCTCACAAAAAAGGTAGATTTGCATTTTCTGAAAATGATCAGAAAATTAAATGTTTGATTTCAGACTAACCGATCTATATTAGAAGCCAAATGTTCAAGTCACTTCGGGCTGAGATAGAAATAAAGGTGAAGAGTGTACTTGAAACATGCAGATATGTATTTGAATGCTTTTCACCTAGTCCAGTGGTTCTCAAAATACAATCAGTGAACCACTAGTGTTACTCCTATTTTAACGCATTGGTTTGCAGTGCTACCTTGTCATGCTGAAGAAGCATCTTTCAAACAGTGACATTCATTGTTAGTTGTAGTCCAGTTCAAGACTGAACATCTTGAGAGGGTTTTTCATCCAACCTAATGAAGGAAGCCCCAAAAGGACTTTCTCTGTCCTGCTCTGCCACTGTTCTGTGTGGATTTTAACAGACATTTAACCTCTCCGTGCCTCGGTGTACATACATGTAAGAAGTGCTTAGAAGTTTAATTAATTAATACTAATAAAATGTTTGAGATACCCACATGGAAGACTTGTTGAGTAACTATTAGAGTGTCTGTAAACATTGCTGTCAATGGTTGCTTGGAACTATATTAGAAAGATTGAAAGGCCATAGGTAACTGGAAGAAAGTAGATATTTATCTAAATATTCCCTATTGCTATAATGGGAACTCACATTATTACTGTACAGTAGGGAATCATTATTCCTATTATATTGATAGAAAGCTGAGGGACAGAGAGCTTAAAGGTAAAATCTTGGCCCCAGTTAATTCAGTGGCAAAATTTCCATAGAATGAAATCCTCCCCCTATTGACTAGCTGTGTATTGTACAGGAAGTTTCAAGCAGAAGCAGGAAATCAACTCACATCTTTCAAATCCCAGACCAGTCACCTAATTCTGTTTCCCACTCTGTCTATGAACATTATACACAGTCTTCAGCAAAGAGATGCCTAGTGCACTTTTGGGTGACTGTGTTTGGGCACATAAGCTGCACATTGGGGAACCAAAGGCAACTCTGCACCCAGGAGAACCCCACCCCCTGTCTGTGTGTGGATAAACAGACTCCTGTTGAGACTTTGAAGGGGCAGAGGCCACAGTAGGAAGTGACCCAGGAAGCAGGATTGATGGTATCCACCCTAAGGCCGCATACTCTGCCTGCCATTCACAGGGTCATGGGTTGAAACCTGGTAGAGCAGAAAGGGCCTGGAGTCCCCTTCCATCAGCTCTGCAGACTCTTGCCACTGGGTGATACTTCCAGGCTCAGAAGCAGAACCTGTGGACAAGGACACATAAAAACATAATAATAGAAACAAAGTACTTTTACTGTGGATCCTCTACCTAAGTCTGGTAACACAGAATTTCTGGGAGTATGCATATTTTTCCCTTGGGAAATTAATTACAGTTTTATGGAAGGAATAAAATCAATTATTTTTAATGTAGATTTGGGAATAGCCAGAGAATGCCCCTTGCCCGGTCACTCAAAGATTGTATATGAGTAACAGCAGGAGAGGGTGTTGAGACAATAGTTTTTCATTCATTAGCATCTGAAGAGTCATTATGTACGGACTGTGTTGATAGTAACCTCTGCCAAACATTTCCCATGAAGCCAAGCATTTTTGCGCGTGTTCAGATTCTGCCTCTTTCTGGTTAGAATCCCCTTGTTATGGTGTTACAGGGGAAGCCACATGCCTCACTAGAAAACCTCTCCAGTCCAGATCATTCTGTTCAAAGTGCACATTCAACAGTCACTTTTCCTATATATTCTTTAAGAAAAATGGTCACTCCCCATGCCCGCAGTTGAAATTTGTTGTCAGTTAAACTCTATTTGGAGGTCAGTAAACTGCTGTGCATTTTGAACATTCCTTGGCAAAAATACTAAGCACACAGCAGAACTGCCCTGCTGTGCAGAAGACCAGCTGGGAAAAAAGATACATAACGTAGATGTTAAAATAGTCAGAACAGGGCCCCTCGTTGATAACAGCAGAGTGCTATAGCCAAATACAGCTGTTGCCGCAGGATTCTATTGATTTAAACTGGACAAAACTGTGGTGCTTTTATAAAACAGTTTTGTGGCTACTCAGTAGTTCGTGTCAAGCCATAGGCAGAGATTTTCAAGATTTCCTTTCACTCAGTGAGCCAAAGACAACTGGTTATTATACCAGGCAAATCGCTCAAATCACTTAACAGCATGCCTTCCTCAGTCAGATGGAAAGCACATTCACATTATGCGGATTATACTGCCAGCCAGCACAGCAGAAAGATTAGGCCTCACAATTTACCAGGTAGTGTTTAAAATCTATTCCCCAACTAAAGGATATAGCTGACAGTTCACACTCTGGAGTCAAGTTAATCTGTAACATTATCCACCCATTTTGCACTGAGCAGTCCCCAAAGCAGTTTGTAATATGCATATGAACTGAACCATTGTTGTGATCAAATTTTAAATACCCTTGTGAAATGGGGAAAAAGGGAAGATAAAATAAAACCCTGCTGCTCTGGTACTGAAGATTGACAGCAAAAGGAAAAATATTGCTTCAGTGAATGCATGGCTTTGGCTAGGGTGGATGCATTAAGTTGCTGGTGGGACTTTCTAGTCCCTCTTCTAATGCATGGCTAATAGCTCAGCATTAACTGTGTAGAGTTCTAGATGAAGCTTTCCCATTCCAGAATATTATGAAATTGCGGTGGTGTGAAATTAGAGTGATAGTCATTGTAAATTTGTTTTGGACAAGGACACTTGGTTCATATAACTCATAAGTGTAGCTCAGTGTCTAACAGTTGCTCATTGCTGCTGCTGTAGCCGCAGAACAATGGCAATACATATTCCATTTTCTGCAGTTGATGGCTTTTTAAACTCACTATTTATTGTACCAGGGATCATACATTTGTATGAAAGCAAGAAGAAAAAAGAGCACATGGAAACAATTGCCATTATGGCAAAAAGCGGAAAACAACACATGCTAGTTCTGTACCTCTGCTGGCATGATGCCCTCTTCTTGAGTGGTTGACACCATAATTAATTATATCCATTTGTTTCATAGTAGTGAAATTCAGTGTTGGCTTTACTGTGTACTCAGAGTTGATCCCATTTGTAAAACTATATAATTCACTTTAATAACCTGAACACCAGAAGTGTGCCATGAGATTAGTAACAGCTTCTGTACTTTATGACTTTACTGTTAAATTAAAGAGCTCTCTGTTGGTGTAGTCCCTAAACACAGAGGCGAAATAAAAATAAATATAAAAATGAAATTTTATCTATGTAATTTGTATTATATACTGCTAATGTGCTAATCTCCTCACTGCTTTGTTAACAGTTAACCTTTTCTTATCAATGCCATGGGAACCCGTCTGGGGAGATTCCAACACTATGAGTGAATTAGAAGGAAAAATAAGGTTTTTGTTTTTGTTTTGTAAATTTCAGGTGGTCATGGAACAACACAAGTTTGTAATTTGGACTTCCTTGAAAAAGAACAGAAAAACCTAGGACACCTTCTTCCCATTTCATGTGGTATATTGAAAACCTTTACTGTAAGGAATTGCATCTCTGCAGCTTGTTTGATCTGTGTTTAAGAAGCTTATTGAATCAGACTACTGATCCAAGCAAAGAGAAGGAACAGGATTTGTATAGGAGCAAAATTGATTAACTAGCATTGTCATTATTTGGCAACACTTTCTTTTTTACCCTAGGCTGAACCAGGGGCATCCTAAGGAATGTAGTTGTTCAGGCCTTGACCCTGTGAGTTACTTCATGCAGGCTTAGCAGTCTGTTTGCATAAAGCAGATCACAGGAGTCTTAGGATTGAAAAGATTTAAAAAAAAAAGTGGACTTTGTCTGTTAATGTATTTGAAAGAATATTCTGTATATTAAATCTGTCATGAAGTTAGCACAGATTTTTAATATAAATTAGATTTGAACAGATTCAAACAAGTTATTTAGGTCAAATGAAAACAAGCAAAAGACAACCCGCCCCCGCCCTCCCCCCCGGATTAAACTTGTAAAGAGAAAGCTACAGGACTTTCCATGCCTAGATACTACTGTTGAAGTTTCACCTTATTAGAATTAGCTTCGTAGTTGTTGCAAAGCCTATAAATACTGGTGCAGAATCAGAAGCCAAAGCACTCATTTAACAATAGTAAGTCATGAGTTTTATTTATGGATTTCTTCACTATATTTCTGGAGTCTCTTTTTTTTTTTTTTTTGTAAATCTTCATATATTTTATACTCAACTAAATATAATTATAAATTCTGACACAAGTTTGATTTGCATAACAATTGGTCACAAAACATAATTCATTAATGTGCAGTGATGTGTTAATTTGGACAGTGCCTAGAGCAATTGTAAACTTCATTTTGCTTTTAGATGGACATTTTGTTACAGAACAAATATAATTG
Source organism: Chelonoidis abingdonii (assembly GCF_003597395.2). Lineage (NCBI taxonomy): Eukaryota > Metazoa > Chordata > Testudines > Testudinidae > Chelonoidis > Chelonoidis abingdonii. Next base: position 298,897,214 of record NC_133769.1, read on the forward strand.
TATAATTGTATTAAATCAGACTCAAACAGTGTTTGAGCTTTAGATCTCTAGTGTTAGTTGTTTTCTGATCTAGAGCTTGACAAGAGGAATTGGTTAAGACCAAAGAATTCAGTGCTGCCTTCTATTATATTTTCAAATATTATTATAATTCTTAACTCTTTATACTATTAGAAGGACCTGCAAAGTTTAAGATGAGACTTCTTTGTCAATTTGCCCTTGAGTTATGAAATTTGGCATTCTGTTTTCTGCAAAGGTGTTACCTGGTCAATTTAATGCACCCCTACCCTTTCCCTACTGAGGGATTAGGGTATAAGGCACCTAACCTTTCCCACCGGGCTCAGGGAGAAACCTGGTCAATTTAAGTATCCTCCCATACCCATGAGGCTTTGGGCTCTGGGTCCGTGTGAATTTTTCCCAGTGAAAGAGCCTGGCACAGCTGTGCTCTAAACATCTGTTTGTTAGCAACACACACAATACATATGCCAATCAAATTTCTAATCGTCACCACTCCCAATATACAAAGAAATTTCTCCTGATGGCCAGTCAGGATCCACTCATCTGGGGGTTCCTGGCAATGCCCCTGCACGTCACGGTCATGAAAAGGGGTCAGAGTTCCAGCAGCTTGATGTTGATTTGCAGTCCAGAAATGGTTCGCAAAGAGCATTGTTTGTCATTTACATTATGTAGCTAAAACTAGCTCCCTCCTTCAAATTTACTAAACCTGTTGCATTATCCCACACTCCTAAATAACAAAAATGTTAAATTACATACTGGCATCTATGTGTCCTCCTTGCAGCCCTAGTTTATATTTTATCTTTCATGCTCGAATAGTAATTTAGTTGTGACCTTCTATGTTTATGCTGATGATCAGTACAAAAACACTGGTCAGAGCTTTCTTTCTCCTTCCTGATTTCCCAATTCCTGGGTGTCTCTAATCTACAATCTTGGTGGTTCTTCTTCGAGTGCTCGCTCATATCCATTCCAGTAAGTGTGTGCGCGCCGCGTGCACGTTCGTCGGAGACTTTTACCCTAGCAACACTTGGTGGGCTGGCAGGGCGCCCCCTGGAGTGGCGCCGCTATGGCGCTTGATATATACCCCTGCCGGCCCGACCGCTCCTTAGTTCCTTCTTACCGCCTATGTCGGTCGTTGGAACTGTGGAGCATAGTCTAACTGTTTCTCCACATCCCTAGCGATTCTCTCATTTTTTCTGTAAATTCTGTATATAGTGAACTTTGTTAGTAGTTAGTAGTTAGTTTTCACTTAGTATACTTTTTTTCTTTGTAGATAGTTAGAAGGGATCGGGGGTTAGCCCGTCCCCTACCCCGGTACCGGGCCCATCCCCGGATCACCGTGAATGATCAAACCGTGCGCGGCCTGCCGTCGGCCGATGCCCACAGGCGACCCGCACGATTCCTGTCTCAAGTGTTTGGGCGAGTCTCACCTGACGGACAAGTGCAAGATTTGTAAGGCGTTCAAGCCCCGAACCAAGAAAGAGCAGGACGTTCGCCTGAAGCAGTTGCTGATGGAGGCAGCGCTCACTCCACCACCCTCGGCACCGTCCGCGGCACCAGGAACAAGCGCCTCCTCGACACCCCACCACATGCCCTCGGAGAAGACGTCTCACCAGTCTCCGGCACCAGCTTCTGGTCGGCACCGCTCGCTCTCTCCGCGGAGCAAGAAGCGTAAGCCTCCTGTGGCTGCTATTCCCGCACCGCAGTCAGAGCGCTTAACCAGACCAGACCGCCTGGCACCGACTCTACCTGCCGCGGCCTCGATGTCTGTTGCACTATTGATTCCGGCCTCGGAAGGGCCGTTGAGTCCGGTGCCTATTGGCTCCCCGCCGCGTGCCGCGGTTGAGCTCATTGTGCTTTCCACCCCGGAGACGTTCTCAGCTGCACGAGACCTCATCACGATGACGAACCAAGCTGCCTCGACCCCCGGCACCGCCGGTGCAGGTCCCACAATCTATTGGCAAGCCGGCTCTCGTGCGACCTTCTTCACCCGGCACCGTGGGACTCCATCGTTCCAGGTCCCGGTCCAGGTCCCGCAGACGTTCACGGTCTCGTCATTGCTCTCGATCCCGCGGCCGCTCGCAGTCCCGGTACAATTCCCCATCAAGGTACCGGTCGTACTCGCGGTACCGCTCACGGTCCCGTTCGCCGTCCAGGCATTACCGGCACCGCTCCAGATCTCGGCACCGCTCCCGGCACCGTACGTCACGCAGCCGATCTTGGCATGGCGGCTCTCAGCACTGGTCGACCTCCCGGCACCGGGCTGGTCGTAGATCCCGGTCGCCTTCACGGCACCGGCGGGACTCCCGGTACCGCTCCCCGGCACCGCGCAGAGACAATTCTACTGCCCGCAGAGATGTTCCTCACACGCTCTCCGCCCCGCCATGGCCATCCCACCAGCCGTCCATCTCCTCTCATGCCGACACAGCATCTTATGGAGAGTCAGACAATCAAGGTCCTCATCAGTGGCCTTTTTGGACTCCGTGGGCTTACCACCAGAGTCAAGGTAGCCACCATCCGCCGCCACACTCCGTTCCCTCCGACCATAGAGCACCGGAGTTCACAGCGAGCAGACCCCCTCCAGCGAGCATGGAGCAACCTCCTGCCCAGGACACGGACCAACAAGAGCAAGCCATGGATGCCCCACAGGACCAAGAGTCTCTCCAAGACCCTTTGGTCCCTGGAGTCTCGTCCTCTTCTTCCCCGGACGAGGCTATGGCTGGAACGGCAACGTCAGGGCCGCCGCCTATCGACCTCAGGTCTCACCAGGACCTCCTACGCCAGGTGGCCTTGAACATAAACTTACCTGTGGAGGAAGTTCCTAAGGTGGATGACTCAGTGGTCAGTATCCTCTCAGTGGAGGCCCCAACAAGGGTGGCGCTCCCCTTCATTCGTTCCATCCAGGCACGAGCCGATACAATCTGGCAGACCCCGGCTTCGATGCCTCCTACAGCAAAAGGGGTTGAGCGAAAATATATGGTCCCGTCAAAAGGGTATGAATACCTTTATGTCCACCCTCCGCCTTGCTCGTTGGTAGTCCAATCCGTAAACGAGCGAGAGCGACATGGCCAGCAAGCTCCTGTGCCCAAATCCAGAGAGGCCAGGCGTATGGACCTGCTGGGCAGGAAAGTCTACTCTGCGGGAGGCCTCCAGCTCAGGGTCGCGAATCAACAGGCCCTCCTGAGTCGTTATAATTTCAACACTTGGGAGGCAGTGGGGAAATTTGCAGAGCTTGTCCCGCAGGACTCCCGCCAAGAGTTCTCAGCTCTCCTGGAGGAGGGGAAAAAGGTTGTGAGGACCTCCCTTCAGGCCTCGTTGGACACTGCGGACTCGGCGGCTAGAACTCTTGCCTCGGGTAGCTATGAGGCATATTTCGTGGCTGCAAGCGTCCGGTCTGCCACCTGAGCTGCAGTACACAATACAGGACCTACCCTTTGACTATCAGGGTCTCTTCTCCCAGAAGACAGACCCTTGCCTCCAGAGTCTGAAAGACAATCGCGTGATTATGCGTTCGCTGGGAATGCACACACTGCAGACTCAGAGACAGTCCTTCCATTCCCAGCCCCAACGGTACTACCCCCCACCTCGACCGAGACAGGACTTCTCCAGGAGGAGAGCCCGGACCTCTCGTAGGCGCCAGTCTGGCCCCCAAGGGGGTAACAACTCCCGTCCCACCAAACCACCGGCGGGACCAAAACCTAACTTTTGAAGGTGCGCTCGAGAGCGATCGAGAGCACCGTACGCCTATTGTGTCCTCCCAGCGGGATCCGCTCAGTTTCGCCAACCTCCTCCGGGCTGGCTTTGGCGGTTCTCTGCCTGGTCCAGCTAAACATTCAGGACCGCTGGGTCCTCATCCACGGTGGGAATGGTGTGGCTTCACCAGTCTTCAGTTTATTTCGACCCCGCCTCTCAACCCTCACTCCTCGTCCCTATTCAGGGGACCCCTCTCAATGAGCCAACTCTGCCTACAAGACGTTATCGAAGTATTCGCGGTTGGGAAGCCATTAGAGGGAGGTTCCAAGCAGTACTTAGAGAGGCGGCCAGTCAGGTGTCGTATTCCAGATACTTCTAATTCCCAAGAGCCAAGGAATTTTGCCAGTGCCCGACACCGGTCCTGGACTGCGTACGCGCTATGAACAACAGAGTGACATCCAAGAAGCTAAGGGTTTCCCGCTTATTGGTGTGCCTGGGAAACATCATTCCTTCCCTCGATCCCGTGAGATTGGTGCCGGCTGCTTCTCGACAGTGAGAGACGCATAGGTTTTCATTATCGCGATTTACCCACGCGACAGGAGGTTTTCTTCGCTACCTTCATGGTTGAATCGGTCATTCGGTATCAATTTGCTGGTCCTTCCTTCCGGCCTCTCCTCGGCCCTCGAGTTTTTACCAATGCATATCGGCCCGGTACCGTCGCCGTCCTCCTTCCGGTCGTCGTGTCCGCATTCATGTCTTCCTTCCATTTAACTCGGACTGAATCGGTCGATTTCCGAGGCGGCTTCCCGAGGCTCAGGTGACTGCCGACGCAATGTAGATTTCCATCATTAAGATGCTGTTTCTCCCCATCTCCCGGTTTTAATCATTCAATCTCGACAGATCCATTCCTTCTTCCTACGCAGAAATATGAATTCAGTAGGGGCGGCGTGCCTGTGGACTACCAAATCGAGGCAACGAGCCAGACTCTTTTTTGGCTTCCATCAGCAGGTTCCGATCTATAGTTCTATCTCGTTCAGGGGCTTCCAAGCCTCCTTCCCCACAAACTCTGTCCGCACCGCCTTCGCTCTCCTCGGTCACATGCGCTGTCGTGCCCTTTGTTACAAAGCACAGTCAGGTCAAACGGTCTCCCTCGCGTCGAGGGGTCCGGTTACTGACTGTACCGGTCGCTTGCTGTCTCATGTTTTCACAAGTCCTTACCGGAATAGGCCAGCCACCGGTCTTCCTCGGCGCCAAGTGAGACCCTACTACCCTCCGGCGCCCCAGTCCACACAGGTGTCTCCCACACAGGCCGGAGTGGTACAGTTTGCGGGGGCTCATTAAAATGATAAGGTATACTCTAGTACATCTTTGACCTTACACTGCAGTTCCTCCTGAGTTCCAGCGAGGCCCTACGCGTGCGCCCTCTGGCGAGTCTGGCTCAGCACTTCGGTCTATCGGCCCCGCAGGGATGCTCGCTTCTTTCGGACCTGAAGTCCACAAATAATCTATCCCACTCCTCCCTATACCGACATTGCAGCGTGCTGTGCGTTAATCCCTACAAACTGGTGTGAGTTGGTTATAGATCTCACCTACACTTTGGCAATGGGTTACTCTAGTCAGGGGGCGGGCTGGGAGTCCGGTCGGAGCCGTCTCTCTTCGCAGTCAGACTCCTCTGCCTAGCTCTGGGCAGTAGGGATCTGCTCAGTCGAGGCCTAAGTACAGGTCTAACTACGCTGTGGTTCCTGCTCGTGGCTGGGGTTGAGGCGCCAGCGAGCCATCCCGGTGCTGATCTGCTTGTTCTTATCCTCGCAGGTATCACGCCTCCGAGTGATCTAATATCTTAGGTGAGTCCAATAGTGACTTCTCGCTGGCTGTCCTGTTATCGAGTGTCAATTGTCTCGAGCCATCAATTCCAGGGCTCGGTTTCGCGTGCTCTGCGTGTGCCAGGCGGCCCGTGTACCATCGGCGGATACCGGACTAGAACTCGCTACGAGCTGGGCGTGCGCTGTGGGCCTATTTTCTTCTCGCGATACTAACGACCAAGACTGAGAACCAGTGTTCTATCTATGACCACGACAACACCAGGCACGGGCAACCCGCGCACACCCACATCCCTCTCCTCCCCTCTTTGGGCCAACCGACTCCGCCGCACAATCGCAACCCGCTCGGCGCCCCCTCTCTCTGCTCCTACGCCCCCCGTCAATACCGGTAATCTCTTTGTGCTTCGTTCCTCTGGTCCTTTCTCTTCTCCATGTGTGTTTTTCCGCGCCGCGCTCGCAGCGCCACCGCCTATCCCGGCGACCCACCCCTGACGTTCCCCGCGGTCGTCCTCCTTCGGCACCACGCCCACCGAAGTTCGGCCTCCACTCCCGTCCCCGCGACCTCCCTGCTCCTTCTTGCTCTTCCCTGGCCACACCTTGGCCTGGCTCTGCCCGTCCGCCCCGACTAGAGGCCCCCTGGCCGCTCTGCGCGTCGCGTCACAGACCCGAACATCTCTCTACGGCGATGGTCAGAGGGTGTTCTGCTGCACGCTGTCGAGGCTGCTGCCTCAACCTTCGAGCGCTCTCCATGCTCTCTGGTGACGCTCGTTTTTCACGTGCCACCATCACGCGGACTTGGAGCCCACCATTTCCTGGCCACGGGAGGGTCCTCGTTTCTGGCCCTCTTATTCCAACCCCGGAGTCTCCCTCCTGCCTCTACAGATTCTGGCTGCAAGCTATGGCGGAGGTGACTCAGAGACAAGCTGAGTCCTGATCGCTCCGGCTCCGCCCACCCATCCGCCCGAGCGACCCGTCCGGAGCTTCAGGCCCCGGCTCACCTCGCCATGTTTTGGCTCGCCCTCCGTCTCCATCCGCCCACGCCCGCCCCTAGCCGCCCCTCCGTACCATCCCCTCTACGGCTCTCGCTCCTCCCCTCCCCAACACTGCCACGGACCGCTCGCCGGCTCGACCACCCGCCCCCCCTCGCGGACGCGTGTGCCCGCGAGGGCCGCGTGACCGTGTACGGTGAGTCGGGGTGGCGGGTGTCTGTCTCCGCGCTTAGCCCAACCGCGCTGCGTGCAGGCGCGCCCCACGTCCCTGCTGGCCGCCCCGCCGCCGGCTCTATACAGCGCCCTGGCCCGGCCCTCTCCCCCGCCCTCCCGGGAAAATCGGGGTACGTACAGGAAACTCTAACGCAGGCGACTTTATCTTCGCTACAGAGGCTGGTCAAGACGTTCTTTGACTGGTGTCCTGCTGAGCTTCCGCTGATTACGCCTAACGCGCTTTTCCATTCTCTGTTCGTCGCTGCGTGCTTTCATTTGTGTATCCTCGACATGGGCCGATGGCGCTGACTTCTCTGTTCAATGGGTCATTCTTTGCCCGCATCTCACCTTCCATCCTGGAGGCGTCCTGCACCCCCCTTTTCGACCAAGTAGTTCCGATTCCTTAAGGATTGGAGCAGACTTCTACCCTGCCGGTTAAGCCTACTTCCCCTTACAATTGGGATCTCAACCTGTGCTGTCTAGACTCATGGCCCCCCCTTTTCGAGCCCTTAGCCACCTGCTCATTACTCTACCTGTCATGGGAAGGCCGGCCTGTTCCGTGGTACGCTATTTCACCTCATGCCAGACGGGTATCTGAGCTCCGTTGCGGGTTGGTAGTAGACCCACCTTACACCATGCTTTCAGCAAGAGGTGGACGGTGCAGCTACGACTCACAACCCGCCTTTCCCTTCCGAAGGTGGTCTCTGCCTTTCATATTAACCAAGACAATTTTTCTAGCCGGTTCTGGTCTTCCCGAAGGTCGCACACATCCCGCCGGGAACCAGCCGCTACACACCTGGGATGTGTCCGCCGGGCTCTTGACGGATTCACATTCAGCAGGACGGTACAAGCTTCAGACAACCCCCCATGTATTCATATGCTTCAGTGGCAGTAGGTTATTTGGATAAAGTGTTCTTTCCCTGTGTAGTTCCCAGCGAGGATGTTCAATGCAGATGGAGTGGAGAGTCCTGAGTCCGGACCTTGCTGATGACTGTAGCTCACGCCCAATCCCGGGGCGTACAGCGCACCCGGATGTTCTCCGTCGGTCAAGTGCTCGTCTGCGCTGTGTTCCTGTGGCCAGTGTCCCCATCCAGGAGCAGTGGAACGCCGTTGGGAAGGCTGCGTTACCTGGTCGTGGGGGTGAGTTCGCGGTGCATACCTGAGCATCGCACTACGCGGCTGGCTTGAGCGAATTTCTAGCAGAGCGATGCCGCGTGTCGGGCTCAGCGGTCTAGTTCGCAGACGTCTCACTCCAGCCCCAGCCGCCTAGCCTAGGTAAGGCTTGGGATTCACCTAACTGGAATGGATATGAGCAAGCACTCGAAGAAGAAAAGACGGTTACTCACCTTTGTAACTGTTGTTCTTCGAGATGTGTTGCTCATATCCATTCCAGACCCGCCCTCCTTCCCCACTGTCAGAGTAGCCGGCAAGAAGGAACTGAGGAGCGGTCGGGCTGACAGGGGTATATATCAGGCGCCATAGCGGTGCCACTCCAGGGGGCGCCCTGCTGGCCCACCGAGTGTTGCTAGGGTAAAAGTCTCCGACGAACGTGCACGTGGCGCGCGCACACCTACTGGAATGGATATGAGCAACACATCTCGAAGAACAACAGTTACAAAGGTGAGTAACCGTCTTTTATAACTCTTCAGGAATGTCCCTAATAAAAGAGGGGGTGCTTTATCAGCTGCGGAACATTTTGTTTTTTCTTTTCTCTCCCCTCCCCCTCCCATTTTAGTGGTGAACTCCAAGGGGGCGGGGGTTGATCAGGTCTCAGGTCAACAGTGGTCCTCCATGCAGCACAGTGGAGATGAAGCGAAGTTGTAGAAGAAAAAGCAGTAGGTTCATAGATCAAGGAGAATGGAAGCATTAAAGAAATTGGGCAAAATTCTTCTCTATTGTTCCCTTTAAATCCTCAGATTCTGTGGAAATAATTGATAGCAATATTTGCGTACTTTTTCCATTTGACCACCTGAGGGACTCTGAACAGGAAACTGATTCCTTTTTGTTTTATTACTATGTAATTTCAAACCTGGTATAAGCAGGATTGAATTCAGTAAACCAGTACCTGCTCTCATCAGGCCTGAATTATGAGATGATATCTGGAAGCTCAACATTTGAGAGTTAGCTTCAGGATCATAGATTCCTCAACTTTGTGTAGCTGATCGAGGCTGCAGTGGCAAAGCTGCATCGGGGGGGGGGGGGTGCTATTGTAATCAATAATAAGAATCAAGCCTGATGGCCAAAAAATTCAAATTCTGCCCTACTCATGACTACATATGGCACCGTGTACTTTGAAAGTGTAAACTGCAATATGCTACAAATGGAAGTTGTCTGGAACTGTGATGCTTTAAGGAGAGGTTGTCCATATATGTGATTATTCCCCCTTACAGCACTTTAAAAAATTTTTGTACCATGCAGTTATTTTGTCAGGAGAGAATGAAAAAAGAAATTAAGAGCAAGCAAAGACATATGCACTGCAGAGATGCCCATACCACCAAGAAACAATTTGGGAAGTCAGCAAACGGATACCTGCAGTTCACAGCAGGTTACAGTGGAAAATTACTACCTGCTGAGGAAAGGAAAAGCTTGTCTCACGGTAGGTGGACATGGTGGAAGTAGGTCAAACATCCACAGGTGTCTGACCACTGTGGGTATGTTAATACCTATACCTTGCTCGTGCATTGTTTTTCAAAGTGTCTTCAACAGTGGACTCCTTGCAGCTTGCCAACCATCTGTCATTTCTCAGAATGTATGTGATTGCAGGCTTTTTGCAATGTGCTGACCAGTGCTCATTATTCAATCTGTGCCATTGATACCTGACCTTTTGCAATGAAAAATACCTACAGTATTATGCATACATGAAAGGATGTGTCATGAAAGTCTCTTATGTGAAAACAAATCTTGTTTCAAGATAAAGCAGGTACATGGGACCAGATTTGGTAAAACAACATTCTTTGCGAAGTCACAAAGAAGCACAATCATAGGTTATAGAGCTTTCTAATATGTAAAGAGATTTTGCAGAGTGCATCTTTTCAGGTGCTGTGCACTGAGAGAGAAGGATCAAAGGAAGGTAGAATTTTTTGATACTGTGAATGCCACAGTGAGTGAATGCATATATCCTCACGTTTAACATCATCGGGCTTTTGGACTGGTATGGAAAAAAACAAATTATAATTATCTGCCTTTAATACTGTAATGCCAAAATCTTATTTCATATGGCTAGTGGATACAGACTAGAATATGATTTCAATATTACCTGCCTTTATTATGTAATAAGCTTTTACCTTCCAAAACTTGTCAGAATTCTGTAATTTCAGTCCAATATCTTGAACATCTCGTAAGATGATGATGCTTTTAAATCTAAAACCTGCCCTTGATTCAGCCTCATACCCAAACTCTCTCCCTAGACAAAGGATTTCCCAAACTTGGTTTGCAGCTTGTTCAGGGTAAGCTCCTGGCGGGCCACAAGATACTTTGTTTACCTAAGCGTCTGCAGGTACGGCCGCTCGCAGCTCCCAGTGGCTGTGGTTCACCGTTCCTGGCTAATGGGAGCTGTGGGAAGTGGTGGCCCGGCCTACCAGGGGCTTACCCTGAACAAGCTGTGAACCAAGTTTGGGAACTCCTGCCCTAGACTAACCTTAAGCGATATGCCAGAACCAGCTCCTCTGCAAATCGCTTATAAGTAGAGAGAGAGCCAATTTCTGTGCTGATATAAATGGGTGAAATTCCACTGACATCAGTGGAACTACACTAGTTTACACTGGCAGCAAATTTGGCCAACAATATTTATACTGTATCAGACATGGTTGTATTTCGGCTTTTCCTTTTTACCAAATCAAAGGAGAGAGAGAGAGAGAGAGAGAGAGAGAGTGTGTGTGTGTGTGTGTGTGTGTGTGTGTGTTTCTTTTCCATTGCTTTTAATTGGATTTCAAGTAAAGAAAGGTCTGCTTTGCACAACTGACCTTTCAGATCTATGCTAATGTGATCTAGATGAGAAAAGGAAAGCTTCCCCTTCCAGGGTTTATTAGTTCAAACCCTGGCACTTTTTATATATTCTTCCTCCCTAAAAAAGCCATCAACAAAACAAAAATAGACTCCAGGAAATGTATCTCTTCAAGGAACAAGCCAGGCTAGTGTTAGACCTTGTCTAGTGCTATGTATCCACACACCATTAGTGACATGAGATTTTCAAACAGCAGTACTGTACTCCATTGTTTTCTGCTCCTATTTCTTCACACAGCCAAAAATTGTGGCTGGTGAACACTAGCCTTCCCCAATTTACTTTCCAAATGAGAGATGCAAGCTTAATGTGGTAAAGCTGCCAGCAGCTACAGCAGGCTGGAGGTACAGCTTAACTGACTGCCACTAAATGAAGAGAGAACGTTAATGGTTACAAGTAATATTTCTACAGTAATGAGAGCGTTCCATTGACACACTCATGTTGCTCTGTGACAGACTACCCCATTTTAGAGATGGCAGTGCATTTACTATTCTCTGCCCCCACCACCCACACAACCCAAATGTCCTAATGCAATATACAAGATGATTTGGCTGAGAAATGCTATGCTTCTTCCATTCTCATTCAAAATAGGAGAGAATTGGGCCTGGTGGAAAACTGGCTTTCAGTTGTAGCTGGACGGCATGAGTGCCACTTAACTAACATAGAACGATAACTAGAAAAATGTCTCCATACAGGTCATGGTAATTGCTGAGTCATGGTGATAATATATTAACATGACTGTGTTACCCATTTTTGTTTTGCTTTGGGGTGTTATTTTTTTAACATACTTTATAAAAGAGAGGGAGGAGATGAGAATAAAAGGAAGCCATCCAGTAGATGTAGCATACAGGGGAACCTGCCGAAATGAATGCTGGACTGCAGCCACTGTCCCCATAGGGTAAACAAGCAGGTTTCATCTAGAAAACCCTGGGATGGAGGTGAAGTAAAGAAGTGTTGGGAAATACAGGGTGCAGCTGAACTCCCTGTTCAAAATGACTAAGAGATGTTGTTTAATGGCTGCAGTAGATGTTCAGATGTAGAAGAAAATGGTCCTTACCATGTTCAATTTAGCAATATGATCATGTTCACCATTATTTTCAATTTTTGGTGACTAGCTGTTTTGGCAGGGGCACAGGCCATCTATGGAGAAATAGGAAACAGCAGCTGTTTGCTTTCCAAGGGAAAGGAAGACACCTTGTTTGGAATGGTAGGGCAACCGCAGAGCTACCTACCAACCACGGTTCACCAGATACAGATGTCTTGTCATAAATAAATGTAGATAGCAATGAAGTGAAAGGGATGCAGTGTCATGAGTTGGGCCTGGAGAAAGAGGGTTGGAGAGGTCAATGTTTTATGCTAAACTAGGGTAGTTTTTAATGTGTAGAGGGGTTCAAGACTATTTTTATACTGTTTACGTAGCATAAAATCATTGGTGGTTTCTTTTTTTTTTTTTTTTTTTTTTTAAAAAACATTACGGCTAGAAAAACCTGTTGGAGCTTTTCACAAGTCAATATATTGTATGTACCCCTTTGTTCTATCTTATTTTTGAGCCACTCAAAATATTTTTTTCATGCTAGGGCCCATAGACTGTAGGTGACATTAATTGTAATATAAGTTACTCACTGGTGGACTGGCTTCAGACTGAGTGTAAAATGGTGATATCTGCATTCCAAAGGAGTGAAAGGCTGGGATTATAGCAAGTGAGGAGGTGAGATCAAGCAGACCCTCTCTGTATGATTTCTGTCTCCCCACTGGTTGCTTTTCCTGCTACAACTTGGATCCTGATTTCCCAGCCCCTTGGTATATAAGGCCGTGGGTAAGGAAACCATTTAAATATGTACTTAAGAACTTTCCTGCATTAGGATATTCTCGTGAAATGGGGCCTAAATGACACTAGTTTAAATGCACACTCACAGCAGCATATTGACACATCACTTGCACACAATTTATATCACATCTGAATTTGGCCTTGTATGTCTGTGCTAAATTCCTAGCTTTATTGGCTCCACAACACTTCCAGAGTAGCGGTGTGGAAGGGTAGAAATATTTTCTCCTCCTCCTCCTATTTATATTTCTAAGAAGAAATAACAAAATTTATTTCTCTAGGCGATATGTAACTATTCTATTTTCATAATGATATCTTGTTGTTGTTTACTAGCAGATACATTCAGCCTGGTTTTTCATTCCATACTTGTGGTTAATCTCATTTTCAAAATTATCTGTTTAACAATCTTAGCATTGAAATCTAATTCAAGACTAGTGGCAACATTGCCCCTTATCTCTTGAAGATACCAAGCAAACAACCAGTGGTGTATATTTGGGCATGGTAGGTTTTTTTTTAAACAAAATTTTTGAAAGTATAAAACATGTAGGTATTGACTGGATATTAATTGTTTCACCTGCGTAACAGATACTGCAGATAAATGGCAGAACACTGTCAACACAGAATTTTTAGATGGCAGAAATTATAGCACCCACCGTCATATTTTGTGTGCAAAAAGTTAAGGTCAGAATACACAGAAAATGAGTTAGAATTGGTTGGATGCTGCTAGCTATTCTTCACTGTAGAGCTAAACCATAATCCATAAAGACTGTTAGAGCCTCTGAGTGGAGGTTAGGTGATTGTTATCCTAAGAAACAGATGGTAGAGTGAATGACACCTATAAATGTGCAGGCTATGTTGCTTCATTGACAAGATGCTAAGCCCATCTGACACTAAAGTAGAAAGGCAAGTGGTTTTGACCCAAAAAAGTAATATTGAAACTATACCTCAAGCCATTTGGAGAGGAAAAGACAATTTTTCAGGTAAAAGTAACTGAAAAACTAAATTGGGATATACATGTAAAAGCGCAACAGCTTCAGACCTTTCCCATCAATGTAATTTTGGTGAGTTCTAATGCCTTTCTTATATCTGTAGAAGTAGCAGATCACCTTTGAGGGAGAAATTTAATTTTCAGGGCTTGAGAAGATTGGTAGCTTTGCTCTGGAAACCTTATGCTGTTCATTTCCAAGGCAAATGAAATGGCAAGCGGCATTTTTGGCTTCTTTGATAACACCCATTATATTTGACTGTGGAATTCTTCAATTACCTTTATATCTGCCTTAAATATAGCATGAAGTTAATCAAGTGTTCACATACCACATATTATAATTGTAATTAGCAATGTCAAGTTTAGAGATTCATGTGGCCAACAGGGAAACCACCATAGTGTAAAAACCAATTTAATGAGTATACTTACTTTAAAATCCATTATCACTTCAACAGATTACTTTGTTTAAAAGGGTATTAAAGCTAATAGCATTTAATCTACTTGCTTGAATGTGGTGGTAGTTTTCAGAAGCCAATGAAACTAAAGCTTCAATAATCGAGCACTTCCAGATGGTTAAATTTGCAGTGCAATTCTTTCTGAGAGAAATTGAGTTCCTATCTCTTTTGCTGCTTTCAAATTATAAAAACCTATCTATTTTTATTCTGGATGGAAGTAAGTTATGAAACAATAAAAACAACCTCATATTATTCACCTAAACAAAATCCACTGAAGCTCACCTAAACAAATGATGAAAGGAATAACCCTTAAATTCTGTGGAAGATGATACAAGGGTAAATACGTTGTATATCTCTTGCACTGAAACGAGATGGTCCGCTAGATTGTTACTTTGAATAAAACAAAATTCTTGTTTGTCAGGACTAGTGGTTTTTGAAATGAAAGAACCTTCTGATTTATTGGTGGCTGAGTCTCCCCCCGCATCCCCGCAGGTCATACGCTTATATGTACTAGTGCAATAATAGAATATTTATCTTGCAAATGTTGTTCATATAAATATGACAGCTGTTTATATATCTTCCTCAGAACGTCTTTTCAAAAAACCTTCAATACAGAATCTTGAAAACTACCCTAGTGATCAATGTTGGCTTATGTAAATAATGCATTTTTTTTTTATTCCATCCTTCTTTGCTTCTCCTTTCTCCATCTTTCCCTCCCCTTTCATTGCTTGGTCAGGAAGCTTGCCTTGCCAACTGGTTTCTTCTTGGGATATGCTCCTGGAGTCCACATCTTTTGGGAGAGCAATTTATTACTGTGGTAGAACCCCTCTCTCAATAATAATGCACCCTTGAAATATGGCTACTGTGTACCTTTTACTTCATCTATCGCTGAAGCGTCCCCTCCTAGAAATAAATTTTCTTATACTATAACAGATCATCAGTTAGAAGGTAGAACTAGTTCACTATCTGTGCTGAAGAATACATGTGGTGTATACATAATGTTATTTAATTAATTGATATCCTCTGCATGTAATAGATGTCCATTCACCATACAGTGGATACCACTTACCAAAATATTTGCAAATATTCATTTAGTTACTACATTCACAATTGTCAGTGTTAAAAAGTCAACTTTTACCAAGTTATCACATGGTGATATTAGTTACCACAGTTTACCCTCAGATTTAGAATAGGAAATGAATATTTAACTACGGATAAATGACACTCTTCTATGACTCTACTGTGTATGTTCTGAGTTCATATGATTTGCTGCATTGTCTATGATGCCAAAGCAAGGTTATGTGGAATGTGATTATATGCAAAAGGCTGATACCCATTTCTGGTGTGCTGCATACAGTCCAGAAACAACATGATTCAATTAAGAATTGTGGGAGTGTAGAGGATCCTATTTTTTTGAGTTTTATTAAGAGGATAGTTTGTTGTATTATTATTATTTATTAATATCATTATTAAATGTATATGAAAATGACAAAAATTACATCAAAATGATTAACAGTAGTCTCTTAATCACAAACTGTGCAGCTAGATACTTGGTGTATTGGATGCATTTTTTTCAGTATGCAAGGTAATTTATATTGGTTTCTCCTTAAGAAAGTGATTTCAACTGTTCAGTTCATATAGAGTGTTTCAGATGAGGGGAATTCTCTTAATCAGAGTGAACTAATATATATATATAATATGACCCAAAACTTTTTTTCTGAGAGCTCAGTTTAGGCTCAGATGGCAGTACTCTAAACCCAGGACCAACTTTTCATAGAGTAAGCTATTCACTTGTGCATGTACTTCATTGTCTCCTTTTTCTGTTTTTATGATATCCACTATTTATACATCTGTGCTGGCCATTATCTTGGTTGATAGGATTCAACTGAAGACCTCCAGAGCTAAAAGCATGAGTCCCAGCAATTTGATCTAAAAAGACAACCTCTGTCCTTTGGGGTTATTGCACACATGTCTTTTGTGGACTAGGCACAGCTGGGTACATAGGCTTCTAGTAAATTGAATGGAACTTTTTTGCTTGGATAGTTGAATAGCTGAAGATAGACCCTCACTAGGTTACATTTTTTACTTCCTGTCCTTAGCTAGGATTTAAAAGGTATGTATGTATCCTGTACCTGAATCTCTTTGTCTGGTATTGAAGTACAGGTACTTGTGGGCTGAAATTCAGCAAGAAACTGCCCGACAACACTGTGCCACAGTTGAGAACAAGTAATGAAGTATATCTTATTTATGCAAGAATTTGTCTAGTTGAGCACTGACTGATTTTTGTCCCTTTTTATTTTAGACAAATGATGACATATTTGCTAACATTTCTGTAGGCAGCAGCAGTACTTCATTAATGGTGGGAAGTTTATGTAAATTATTATTAATTTTGTAAATGAATGCCTAGCTGCCACAGCGATGGGCACGCTATAAAGTAATCAATCATGCTGCACAATAAATGAAGATTTGTAACACTGGGAATGTCTGAAGTAGGCCAACTTTTAATTACTCAGATTGAAGTTTGACAAGGACAATAAGGCTAACATATTCCCTCTGAAGCACTCAGCATTGTTCACTGTCAGAAGACAGGGTACTGGGCTAGATGGACCTCTGGTCTGACCCAGTATGGTCATTCTTATGTTCTCTACTATTATGAAAAATATCATGGGATTTTAAATACTCACTAGTTTGTTTTTTCTTTCTTACCTAAAATCTGGCACTTCCGGCATCACAGCAAACTCAGTCACTATGCTGAAGCTTTCTAAATTAGCTGAGCGAGAAGAGCATCTACAGTACATAGGGCTGACTGCTTTCCATCTAAGTCAGGGGTCGGCAACCTCTGGCACGCGGCTTGCCAGAGTAAGCACCCTGGCGGGCCGGGCCAGTATGTTTATCTGCCTCGTCGGCAGGTTCGGCCGATCGCAGCTCCCACTGGCCGTGGTTCGCCATCCCAGGCCAATGAGGGTGACGGGAAGCCATGGCTAGCACATCCCTCAGCCAATGGCGCTTCCCGCTGCCCCCATTGGCCTGGGACATTGAACCGTGGCCAGTGGGAGCTGCAGTGTGCTGAACCTGCAGATGCAACAGGTAAACAAACTGGCCCAGTCTGCCAAGGTGCTTACCCTGGCGAGCTGCGTGCCAGAGGTTGCCAACCCCTGATCTAAGTACTTCCCAAGCCAGACACTGTATAGTTCTTGGGATCTGATGAGCTCACAGGCCTTTGGTTAGTATATTTCCCATTTAAGGGCATGATCCTATAGCCAACGAAGTCAAGTGAAAATCTCCCATTTATTTCAATAGTGCAGGATCCAGACCCTAACACATTTCCCCATGAAAATGAACCTTTAATGATGCAAACAGGAACTCTTTTTCATGTTCTTTTATCACACACCATAGCCATTTATTTTAATTTAAAACAAAATGGTAATATTCAAGTCCATTTATCAGTTAGAAATGAATTTCATCTGACATCAAACTCAACCATTTAAAAATTATATAAATTAAATGTGATTAAAGTACTCAGTATTATCATCTAAAACTATTAAGTCTGTTGAATAAGGTGATGACTTCAGTTATTTTAATTCATCCAAACACACTTAAATATCATCCCATCATTGCCCGACGTATAAAATTTAGACCTTTCTCAATTACATTTAATTGAAGGTCAGTCAGTTTTGTAAATAAACATACTAATATTTTAACCAGATTATTCTATATAAACACCATACAATCAGCCAGTTAGATTTATGTGCTTAACTCATTGGGTACTCTGCTCCTCAGACTGCACCTTCAGGGTAGACTGCTACATGAGAGATGTTGAGTGTTCTCAATTTCTATTGATGCCTCTGGTAATGGAGAGCACGCAGTACCACACAGGAGTAGATTATACATTAACAGTTCTTAACAGAAACTCTGCATAAAGTTACTGAACCAGGTCCTCTGGTATACTGGGGCATCGTTGCTCTGATTTATCTGTACAAACTGCCTTAGAGATGACTTACCTGGACACTGAGATTTTGCTGTGCAAGGGATCCTTAAATAATGTAGAGTGACTGTAGCTGCTATGTGCCAATAGCTCCCCCTCCTCCACGGTGGGTGCAAGAGGGATAGCTGGGTAAGCAGGAATGGCCAAGGCATCTCTGCATCTCAGTTGACCTCATTATAGCCCACTGAGACCACGTGCAGCCACTGCAAATTATAGCCAGCTGCTCTAATTTGCACCTGGGATTGGACATGGTACAGAGCAATCCCAAGGTTACAAGAATGCAAAGGTGGCCTAAATCAGGCTCCCTTGCATACCCCTTATCTGGAGTTGGATAAAGATCTGGGACCATCCATTCAATTTGAGTCTTGATACACTGTAGTTTGTAAAGTCCATTGAGCTGTACTGGTGTAAAATTGGTTTAAGTGAGAGGAGAATCAGGGCCTACAAATTCAAATGCAACTGTTGCTGAAAAAATGTACCTCAACAAACATAAACCCAGCAATCCAATTAATATTATATTTTTATTTGCACTAGTGGCTTTCTTTGAGGTTGATAATCTGTGATGACTGTATAAAACAATACCCTGTATTTGTACATAGTGCCTTTTGGTACAGAAGATGATTGTTAGAATGCATTACACCTTTGGTTTGGCAAATACAAACCAATTGGTTTTCCTTTTCGCCATGTAGTTACTTGGTAGATTTTTACATTGTCACCCCTCACTGAAATGCCGCTAATGCTGAGATGAAATCTGAATTGCACCATCAGCACCAGGAGAAAAATTTATAGTTTACACAACTGTCATGGTGTCTTTCCCCAATCTGAACCTTAGAGTCCAAAAAAAATGGGGTACCAGCATGAATTCCTCTAAGCTTAATTACCAGCTTAGATTTGATAAGCTGCCACCAATCAGGACTTGGAGTGCCTGATAAACTCTGGTCTCCCCAAAACCTTCCCTGGGGACCCCAAGACCCAAATTCCTTGAGTCTCACAACAAAAGGGGAATAAACCATTTCCCTTCCCCCTCCTTTCTTCCTCCCAGATTCTCCCCGCCCTGGGTACACCAGGAGATCACCGTGCTCACTCCTTTGAATCGTTAAAAAACAGAGGGATTCCACCTCCACCCTCTCTCCTCTTCCCCTACCCAGAGGCAATACAGATTCAAGCTCGTGAATCTAAAAC
This sequence comes from Chelonoidis abingdonii, assembly GCF_003597395.2. Lineage (NCBI taxonomy): Eukaryota > Metazoa > Chordata > Testudines > Testudinidae > Chelonoidis > Chelonoidis abingdonii. The sequence goes on from NC_133769.1 coordinate 298,916,373, forward strand.
AAAGAGGAAATTTACCCCCCTCCTCCACCAAGTCCCTGGTTAGTACAGACTCATACCTTAGGCATTAACAAGGGGTAGTATCAATAGGTCTTTAAGAAGAATTTTAATAGAAGACAGAAAGAGTAAAGATAATCACTGTAAATTCAAGATGGAAATTACAGGGTCTTTCAGCTATAGACACTAGAAAGAAAACCTCCTCCAGCAGAAATACAATTTAAATACTTCCAGCAAACTACACATTTGCAAATAAAGAAAAACAATTAAAAAGACTAAACCGCCTTTCTACTTGCACTTACTACCTGAATAGAAAATTAGAGAGCCTGTAGTACGTCCGGTCACTCTCAGATCCCAGAGAGAACACACACAAAGAAAAAAACACACAAACAAAGACTTCTCTCCACTGAGATTTGAAAGTATCTTGTCTCCTGATTGGTCCTCTGGTGGTGTTGCAGGTCACTGTTTGTTAACCCTTTACAGGTGAAAGAGACATTAACCCTTAGCTATCTGTTTATGACAACAACCAAAACTAGAGTGGAAATGTAGAGTTAACTCATCACTGGTACAAAGCCATAGTAATAGGGATTTACACAGTAACCTGAAGCAATGTTATTAGGTATGTAATATTTCTTCACAATCTCTAAGCACTCATGCAACTACTTTGCAGCCAGGACTTAAAATTCACAAGTCAGACTAGTGTAGGGTGACCAGACAGCAAGTGTGAAAAATTGGGACAGAGGGTTGGGGTGTAATAAGAGCCTATATAAGAAAAAGACCCCAAAATCAGGACTGTCCCTATAAAATCAGGACAGACTAGTGCCTGTTGCATGCTCCATAGACTTGGTTTTGATCTGGTGCATCTGTGTTTTTTGCAGTCCCATTAGCTACACCCAGTCCCTTCCCTGGCCAACCGTAACCTCACTAATCAAAGCCTTGGTGTTGTCTCTCATAGATTGTCTCGTCCATACAGAGGCCCTGTGATGATTTCACAGGTTTAAACCTTGCTTACTCACACACAGGGTAAGACAGGATTTCCCTGCCTGAGCAGGTCATCATTCCTAATATCCCTGTTCTTGCAAACAGTGCCATGGAATGTGTAATGACCAGGAGTGTTCAAGACTCCTGTATGACATGATCTCTTCCAAAACATAGTACCATACCTTCAACCCCATGATGATCCATAGGCATAGTACTACACAAAAGGATGAACATGTCACCTGTTGAGTCAGGTATATCACTTCAGTTAACATTTTTTTAAAGCATGAAATCTGTGAGTTAAAGTGAAATGACTCAAAATAATGAATCAAAATAACAATATAGAAAATCTTACCTCAAAATGGCATAATTAAGACCACAATCCCTGCTCTAGAATTAGATCTGACACCTGCAAGTTAACCTTAGATGATCCTGCCTTTTAGAATTGTTGCTGAATGTACTACAGTTTGATGTGTCCACTGTATTAAGTTTTTGGCTTCTAACAAGTATCATGATTTAGATATATGCAAGGCTGCATATGTTTAAGTGACACAGAACTGTTTTAATACCTAATCTGATATGGGTTTACCTTTCTCCTCCCCTCTCTTAACTGTTTTCTACACGCCAGGGACAAAATTCTAGATCTGAGCTAATAAGCCTTTCATTATAATTTTCAATACTGCTTTTTTTTATTCCTTTGTAATCTTGGTAACAGTTATAACACCTTGCAGGCATTCAGGAACTTCCATCTGTGCAGCATAGTGCGTTTGTGCAATAAACCCATCTGTACAGCTGATTAAAAACTGGATGTAGTCCACGTTTTGTCTTTGCTATGAAAGAAGCAATATTGCTGCAGTGATTGTTGATGTAAGGGCTGGATGTACAGTGGGATGCACAAGGCTAATGGACCAAAATAGCTTTTAATGTATTCATTTGTATTTAATAATAGTTAAAAATAAAATCAGGAAAAATTAAGAGTGACAAGCAAGACCAATTAGAAAGACTGCAAGTTCATATCTGCAGTTGTTTCATGCATGCAATGCTTGTTATTAGTGCCATTTCAAATGTGTGTAAAACAGCAAGGTGAATCCAGTGCTCATAGCATCTTATTCTTATTCTCTTTCAGCAGTGTTTCTAAATGTCTGACTGAACTGTAAATCTTCTTGCCTCATTTCTTCTTTTGTTTTGTTTGACATCTACTTTTGCTATAGGCCTTCTCTGGTAATATATTTTCAAAAGGGTTGAGGCAGAGCCTACTTTTTCATAGGTGCAAAATAAATTGTAGATGTAAATCCTAGAAATTGTGCTTCTAGTTACTTGATTTACACCCACAAACAGGCAGCTATAGAGAGACAATTCCTCAGATTTGAACCCACAATCACTTGGGGCAGTGCTTAGTTTGTAATGAAAGAGGTGCTGGAGCGCAAGCAATTTTTTTACATTTGTAACTGACACAGCAAGCCCAGAGGTGCTGGGGATATGAGCTGCCAAGCCTGGAGATGCAAGGGCTGAGCCCTGGGAATCCCTGGCACAAATCAAGCACTGCCCATGGAAGTAAGTGCAAATTTTGTAGGTGTAAACTGTACTTGCAACAGGGAGGCCAGTCTTTTTTTTTCTAAAATAAATTGTTTTTCTAGAACAAATACGCAAGCTAAAAAGGTTCAGCATACTTGTCTGGTTGAATGGGGCTTTGAGTTTTCACCCTCTTCCACAGACACTATCCTTATCATGCATTTAAACAATGGAGCCCTTCATCCATCTGAAAGGAAAAGGCAAGTTGCTCCCTTTATCTGCAGTGATGGGGGCTTGTCTTGCAGACTAGCAGGAAAGAGTTCAGTGCCCCCCTCCTATATCCCGGAAAGGATTAGCTGTTCAAGTGAAGAAGCAGCTGACTGACCAGATCCCCCTACCTCAGCTCCCTGGAAAGGGAGCAGATTTATACTCGGGGCAGTTCTGGGTAATCCCTCTTTACCCCAGATCATGCTAGGAAGGAGGTGGTGTGTGCCTGATCCCCCTTGGCTTATATACTCTGTATAGTTTTCTTCGAATAAATGTGGTCACATATCTTGCTCTTAATGTGCATAAAAATGCAGACATATTTTCTTGCACAGAAATCTTCTTGCAGCTTTTGTGTGCCACAGTAATGTTGTGGAGATCACTCATAACATTTCCAAGCTAGTAGGAGTTATCACAGTTTCTAAATAGATGGCAGAAGGTGTAATTTACCTTTGGAGAGCCAGCCTTCTGTGAGATAATTTCATCCTACAAGGCCAAGGAGCATATATTTTAGGGTTGCTTCTGAACCTTAGCTTCCTGTCTCAAGGAACAATTACTACTTTCTGAGCAACCAAAAAATGTAGGTGGGGCTCTTATCCTGCAAAATGATTCACACTTATGCCTGCAGAGACTTCCTTTGACTTGGGGGAAGGAGGGTCTGTGGAGTTATCCTGGCTTTACGCCAGTGTAACTGAGAGTAGAACTTGGCCTTTTGTCTTTAGATGAGATTTTTTGCTAAGCTGTAGGTGCAAACAATGCTGTGCAAACTCATAATTCATGAATTTTGAGCAGCAAAGGGTTTGGGTATAGCTGAAAAGATCCTTGCTTTTGTCAAGGCATTTACAGTAATCAGCAAAAAAACAAGACCTTAATTATAATGCAAATATTGTTTGATAATTATACAGGATTGCAGTGTCATACTCCAAAAATAATTTCCCCTTTTAATACAGGAATAGCCACACAGGAAGGAAGCTAGCTGCTCATGGAGAAGAGTAATAGTTTGAGTTAGATTTACTCTGAGACAAGATATGTGTTTAAATGTTATAACAAACCTCCCTGGATGAATCTTGTAAATATGAACACAGATTAAATATTGGGACAGGGGGAGGGGGGGAAACTATTGTAATTATACACAATAGAGTTGTGGTCCACTGAGTACTGTTTGGTTGAATATGGTTCATTTTAGTGCTTATGGTGATAATAACAATACGTCATTTGGTGTATTGTGAGTGCCCTCAAGGGATGTGTGATATAACCCTGGGGTGAACAAAGCCCTGGTGTTGGTACCTGAGTTAAACATGGTAAATACAAGTGTTTCCTATATAAAATGAGTGTCACCATAATATATACATAATATTTTTTTAACTCCTAGGCTGTTTTAGGAGTTCCAACTTCAGTCTGTCCAGTTGTAGAGGATTGATTCATTCTATTAAACATATTTTAAATTTTGCTGATGATTTTTCTCAAGGGCAAAACGTAATAATGCATAGGAAAAAATAGCTGCATCACTCCCTCGCCCCACTTTCTCCCATCTGCTTAAGGTATGTCATATTCATCTTGTCACATGCATAGACAGTGACTCACTCAGGGATAGCCTACTCATTGGTGTCTTTCCACTAAGTTGTGTGAATACTTGGTGATTCATATGCTGGCTGCTGTAATAGACTAATATAGAGAGAACTTTCTCATTCCATGGGGGTGTATGACTGAAGTACTCCAGGGAAGTACTGTACAGTAGAAAATAAAAGGAATTAATGTAAGCAGTGTTGTAGGTAAGTCCCTCTTAGTACCAAAAGGTTAATTCTGGTTCTTTTAGGGATATGTGATCCTGCTGGAGTTTGTGTCAGGGCAGAGCCTAAGAAAGGATATTGGTGTATACCACAGTTGAGAGAACAGCTTTTGATTTTGAATGATATTGACTTTAGTATGATGGGGACAAATTCACCCATTAGTTACACTGGTGTAACCCATTTATGTCAATAGGTCTGCACTGTGTAATCGAAAGAAGAATTTGGCCAAGCATTTCTATAGGGAAGAAGTCTGCTTCTGAGATATGCAGTTCTTCTAACGGATTGGAGATTTTCTGTGTCTATAGTTTGGCTGCTGTCTTGTCAAATTATTGTATATCTAAGAGCGTCAGTCCAGTTTAAAATATTCTGCATATTAGCTCAAAAATTGCATATTGCGCTGAATCGTGACTGTGTAAATTTTATCATTTGTGTGCACCACTATTAATGCAAAATAAAAATGTTCCTATCAAATAAATCATTTGACACACAAAGGCCTTCTTTTTAAAATTCTCTCTTACTGACATAGGTATTCGGGACCCTGGTTTTACATCCCTTCTGAAAGACGATAACTCCAGCAGTATAATGCCACTCAACACCATGCTGGTAAATAGGGCAGTTTTATAGAGTGCCTAATATTTTTCAATGTAATATCTAATCAAGCTGAGGGTAAAAATGTTCCAGGTGTCATTATTGTAATCAACTACATTTAAAGGTCTAAAACAAAATATTTTTCCCCCCACTATATTTTATTTCAGGCAGGCATTTCTTTTAGCCAGCCCATTTGAACAGCTGATTCAAACTCATTAATGTAACAGTATTACAGTAAAAGTCATGCTGATAGCAATTGGTTCATTAGTAACTGCTTCCAGAAGGCATACAGAAGTAGTTAGAAACAACTGACAATCCTGGCTTCTAATGCAATGCACTGATAAATAGTTTAACAGTGTTTTTTTGTGATTCCTCCAGTAGTGTGAGGGACATGTAGAAGCTGAGCAGTGGGGAATACGTCTTCCAAGAGAGCTAGTGAATCAGTGAGCTCTTACTTACAAGGATCAAATTCTAAATCAGTTGCATCGTAATCAACCATATTTATGCTTATCCTCCTCAAACATAGCAAACTGGAATGCCTAAAATAAATCCCCATGGGCCATAGCAGTTCATTGACTAAGTCTGATGCATCCAGTCATTACGCAGATGAGGGCTATACAGAATCTGAAATCTCATATCCAGTAACTTAATAAGTTATTATAAGGAATTTGGTCTGAGACAGTTTAAAGTGCATTATTTGAATGAATTGAGTATGTAGTTTAAAGACTTAGGCCCTGATTTAAGCAAGAACGTAAGTCTCATTGATGTACATGATCTTACCCATGTCCTTAAGTGCTATTCTAAATGGGAGACTTTGGGATGATTCATTATCACCTTTTTAGCCCGGTTTTAATGTGGTGTAACTCTGCTGACTTCAGTGGAGCTACACTCGTGTAACACTGGAGTAACATAGTGATGAATCAGGCCCCTGTATTAAACACTTGAACATTTCAAACACCAAATATGATGAGGATAGCCTTAAGAAGGTGGTAAAGGAAACTATACAGACACTTATTTTTTTTTTCCTGCATGCAAAGAGGAAAAAAAAAAAAGAATTTGGGCTTGAACTTTGCCTTGAAAATTAGCACTTAGCAAAGATTATGATAGCAGGAGTGTATAGCAGCATGATTTCTCTTCCCCGTGCAAGTGCTTTTGTTGCACTCAGGGGTGATTGCGACAGCAAATCTGGCCAGGTTTATATACAGGGCCTACTGTACTAATAAAGATCTCTGCAGTGCTTACCAGGTGGTCTAATGGACATACAGTTACAGACTACCAGCTGGATGTCAAGGGCTCATAACTATTGTATAGTACTGAATCATTTGTATTTTAAATGATTTAAGTGAAAGTAGATGACACGTCAGTTGTGAGAAGTGGTTATTATTTACAATAATTTACTAGGTCTCTGGATATGATTATCTTCACTTCTTTATATGAATGAGCATCTTCAGAAAAGATTTCCAGCAAAAGACCGTTAGATGTTAGTAAATACCTTTAGTGACTATTGTGAGGTGTATAGTTTAGTATCACCCCATTTCAACTGTAATCACAGAGTGTAAGACAGGGATGGGCAAACTACACCTCTGCCACACCTTGCACCCCTCTCGCACCCCAACCTCCTGCCCCAGCCCTACATTCATGGCCCTGCATGCAATTTCCCCGCTCAGATGTGGCCCTTGGGCCAAAAAGTTTGCCCACCCCCATGTAAGATGTTATTTGAACTACTAATGAACAGAGTAGCCTACCTGTGGTTTATAGGTCAAGGTATAACAGCCCAAACAGTTTTTTGACTGGTACAAATTGTAACCACAGTTATTAACGTGGCTCCAAGAACCCTACACACTGGTGCTGAGGGACCAGGATGTAATAATGTGGCTTTTAATGATGCCAAAGTATTTCAGGAGATTGCCTTACCAAATATTAATTCTTCTGTACAAGTTCTACTTCCCTTATAGTGCTGCTCCCAATTAAAGCATTAAGCACTTAACCTGTAGTTGTGAAAAAAGCAGTTTATGATGGGTGTAATCTTACTCCCAAAGGTCTAATTATCTCAGTTGGTTCCCAATTAATCCATGAAGTTGTTAGGGCCTCCTTTTTAATTAGAGCTGTTCCTCCTGAAGAACAATCTTATTTTTCAAATTTCACTTTATTATTTCCTTTACTGGAACCCTGCAGGGTGGGAATACTACTTTCAAATGTTCTTGTTTGTTTGATTGCTAGTTGATGCTTAATGAAGATGATGCTCTTTACCCAGAGCTTGCATTAAAGTTCAGAGTGGAGAGCAAAATGCAAGTCCTCTAAGCATGAAAATTAAATGTAAATATGTGTCAAATATGACTGTGCATACTTCAAATATTTTAAGGCCATTATTCAATATTCAACTTTTTTCTTATTACTGCACATTAATCTTTTGTCTAATCTTGCAAAATGAGAAAATCAGTGGTGAATTTGTCATTTTATGCACCCTCTGAGTTACCGTTGTGGTTTATTAACTTACTGAAGACATGAATTTATATTTAACGGAAGTTGTTATAAAATACATATGAAGGAGAAAGTTGGATCTGAAGTGATCTTTCTTTTTTCTTAGTTCAGTGTTAGAGAAATTACCGAGTTTAAAAAAGATTTAAAGAAGGATTAATTAATTATTCCTGATAGCACAGTATATCGCATGACTTCACTGCAGCCTCTATCAGTAATGCTCATTGTACCCCTAGCACCATCCATGAAAGAAGCCACTTCTACACTAAGTAGCAATGCATTGTTTTTCTAATTAGAGAGAGCTGTTCACTATTGACAAGGTGCTTTGTTGTCTTTTTTGGGAATGGACTATTTCCTCTCTGTCTATAGCCATTAAACCAATCGTGTTCTTTGTCAACGGTGACAGGAATTGGACAGCCTGGAACACAGACAAGTTCATAGAATATTAGAGTTGGAAGAGACCTCAGGAGGTCATCTAGTCCAATCCCCTGCTCAAAGCAGGACCAACACCAACTAAATCATCCCAGCCAAGGCTTTGTCATCCAGGCCTTAAAAATGTCTAAGGATAGAGATTCCACCATCTCCCTAGGTAACACATTCCAGTTCTTCACCACCCTCCTAGTGAAATAGCGTTTCCTAATATCCAACCTAGACCTCCCCTGCTGCAACTTGAGACCATTGCTTCTTGTTCTGTCATCTGCCACCAATGAGAACAGCCTAGCTCTATTCTCTTTGGATTCTCTGTGACAGATTTTTTTTGGCAATCTGCCTGAGGCATTAGGTGATTAGGAGGCGATGACAGAGCACACCTAGTAATTGAGTTTAAAAGAATTATTAATAAAATAATAAAATAACAGCGGCGAGCGCTGGGGGGGGGGGTTCCTACATCACTCAGAGGAAGGAAGAAAGCATTAGAACCTCAAGCCCCAACCCACTTTCATACTCACAACTGCAGTACCCGAGGCTGGCCAGATCTGGGCGTAATATAAGAAGAGGGGGAAGGGTGGATGTGAGTTCTTGTCCCGTGCACGGGTCGTCCAGGCTCCTCTGTTGATCTCCAACTTGTTTTGGCTCTCGAGAGTTTTTAAGTTCTGGGTTCTTTTGACATTTTGTTCAGGGACCTCTGTTCCTGGTGCTCTTTGTACCAGTCCAAACCGGCTCTCTGTGGCCTCCTTAACTTTCCCAAAACACAGCAGCTCCAGGAATATGAGAATGGTTGTTTTCCCCTGCACTGGCCTTCACCGCCTTGCTTGCTTTTGCAGCTCATGCAGTTTTGTTCCACAACTCTCCTTTCTCACTGCTGGTTGGAGGCGGGGTGGTCCGCCCCCCTTCTTTCTTGGCAGGTAACAGAATGTGTGCAATGGTCTTGGGCTGAAGTCAGCTGCTTATCTTTGAGTTTAGCTGGAACATCAAGTTAACCCATTTTTTCTCCTTTCCTCCCCCTCTGGCCTTTCGCCGCCTGTAAATAAAACCTTTGTTCCGCATTCATACCTTTACCCTTTCCTGAAATGCCTTGCAATGCTTGCAACAGTGTTAGCAACATACAATGCTAATCTGCTTCCCAGGGGACCCCCTGAGGGAGGGGGCCATTGGATTGTAAAACCCCCCTTCAGGTAGCTGAAGGCTGCTATCGTATCCCTTCTCATTCTTATCTTCTGTAGACTAAATAACCCCAGTTCCTGCAGCCTCTCCTCATAAGTCATGTGCCCCAGCCCCCTAATAATTTTCGTTGCCCTCTGCTGGACTCTCTCCAACTTGTCCACATCCCTTCTATAGTGGGGAGCCCAAACCTGGACAGTACTCCAGGTGTGGCATCACCAGTGTCGAATAGAGGGGAATAATCACTTTCCTCGATCTGCTGGCAGTGTTCCTACTAATACAGCACAATATGCTGATGGTTTTCTTGGCAGCGAGGGCACACTGGTGACTCTTATCCAGCTTCTCAGCCACCATGATCTCCAAGTCCTTTTCTGCAGAACTGCTGCTTACCTAGTCGGTCCCTAGTCTGTAGCAGTGCATGAGATTCTTCCTTCCTAAGTGCAGGACTCTGCACTTGTCCTTGTTGAACCTCATCAGATTTCTTTTGGCCCAATCCTCCAATTGTCTAGGTCACTCTGGCCATATCCCGTACCCCAGCGTATCTACTCTCCCCCCAGCTTAGTGTCACTGCTGAACTTGCCCATCATCCAGATCATTAATAAGATGTGAACAAACCGGCCCCAGACGACCCTGAGGCACCGCTGATGCTTGCTGCCAACTAGTCACGACCCATTGATCACTAATCCGTGTGAGGCCTGACCAATTTAGCCAGCTTTCTATCCATCTTATAGTCCTTTATCCAATTTCATGCTCTTTTAGCTGCTGGCCAATAATACTGTGGAGACCGTGTCATGGTATGAACCCCTACTCTGAACCTTAGCGTGCCAGTAGATGGGGGTAACAGCATGAAACCCCCTAGCTTAATACTTGGGTCTAGAAATGAATAGAGGCTGCCACACCGCAAAAATAATAGTTGTTTGGGCACTTTTTCTGGCCCCCAAACACCCCTGGGGACCCCAAGATCTGAAAACCCTGTGTTCTCACAACAAAGGGAATACAACCATTCCCCCTCCTTCTTCTCCCAGATTCCTCCCCTCCCTGGGTAACACTGGAAGATCCCTGTGATCAAACTCTGAATCTTAAACAGAGAGGAAATCACTTCTCCCCCCTTTCGTCCCCTCCAGAACTCCCCTGAGAGAGAGACAGTATCTAACACGAGAGAGAATCAGCTTTTCCTCCCCTTCTCCCTTCCTCCCACAAATTTCCCTGGTGAGGTGCAGACATCCCTCCCCTGGGTCTTACACAGATAGGCCAAATAATGAATCAGGTTCTTAAAAAGAAAGCTTGAATAAAAGAGAGAAAAGTAAAGTTGTTCTGTAAATCTAGTGATGGAGCAATAATGTTGCATTCGGTCTGTCTCAGCTTAAGACATCGTAGATGAGAATCCTCGCCAACAAATACAGGTTTCAGCCAACAGACTCAATCTATCAGCAAAATACACATTTGCAAATAAAGAAAACAATCCAAAAGACTAAACCGCCTTTCTAACTTGTACTTACTACATTGAACAGAATAGGCTGTTTCAGAAGATGGGAGGAATTGGTTACATGTCTGGCTTCTCTTAATCCCAAGAGAGAACAAAGAAAAAACCCAGAAAGCGCAAACAAAGGCTTCCCTCCACCGAGATTTGAAGGTATCTTGTCTCCTGATTGGTCCTCTGGTCAGGTGTTAGCCAGGTTTACTGGACTTGTTAACCCTTTACTATCTGTTTATGACAGACCGTATCAAAAGCTTTGCTAAAGTCAAGATATATCACATCTACCACTTTCCCCATATCCACAGAACCAGTTATCTCATCATAGAAGGCAATCAGACATATGAAACATTCTGGAGTCCAGAACTTTATTTTATCCTAGGCAGCTAACACTTTCTAAAAGGCTTAAAAGCACTATAAATATGTATATTTATTAATAATACAACCCAAAATGTTTATAGTAGTTTATACCACATATAAAAAATTACTGATTCATGCAATGATCTATTGACAGAAGGGCCAGTGGATCCTGCCTTTCTTTCACATGTTGAGAATTACCTTACTCAAAAATCAGTCCCACTGGGTTAAGTTGTCCGCTTCAGATTCCTATGCAGCAGGGACCTTCTATTCATGGACCTTTCCCCTTTTCGTATGGAATGGTGGGGAGGAAATGAGCCATCTCTGTGGCATGCCATTTCCATGGCTCTCCTTCTTTGTATATCCTGCAGAGGCACTTGTCAGTTTAGGGTCTGCTGTGGAGAAGGTGGCAAAGAATTAATAATTGAGTGTGAGGGAGGGAACGTTGGGGAGAGAGTGAACAGGAACAGATGACACTTTGAACTTGTCAGTAAGCACCCTGTGACTTGCAGGATCTGGCTTTTAAATCTCACATCTTCTGTGATCCTCACAGCGTATTAGTAAAAAAATTACATCCTTGGTTTCCATTACTTTTATTAAACAAAATATGCAAACCAAAATCCTTCATAGTATCACTCAGATTTGCATACACTTTAAAACCCAAACAAAAAGTCTACTGAAATCAAGGGAGAGACTCTTTGATTTCATTTGGCTGTGGATCAAGCCCTTCCTGAGTATCTGTATAACTGTAACCACTTAACCTTTCTCATCCATATGTTTGATTGTTTGTCACCCTTATTTGGATAACATGTAGATAGTAAGCTCTTTAAGGATTGTATATTTGTATGTCATCTGTTATGTACCTAGAACATACGATGCTAAGAAAAGAGTATTTAGTATTATTTTTATGACATGGGGTCAAGAAAGAATAATATCTTAAGCCTAATTTTTTCAGCATTATTTTAAACTAGATTCTTTTATTTCATTTTCTTTTTACTAATTCACAAAATTATTAAATAATGGATGGTCAGATTACAAATGATGCCTCTGCAATGCTTAAGAAGTGACTTTTTTTAGTCTCTTACTTTTCTGATGACTACATTTAAAAGACAACATTAAATAATAATTAAATAATGACAAGCATTCCGAATATAAGTAGCCACTAGGCAGAATATTAGCAGAACTTTCTTGGAAATGTAGCTCTTTGTTCCCACATACATCAGCTATGCTACATATGATACAAAACTGCAGTAGTTTCTCTGTCAGTACTTACTCCTTTCTTGCGTTCTCAGTGATATTTCCTTGCATTTCACCAGAAATCAAGCTGTTTATCCACTGGAACTATGATTCTCAGAATGCTTGGGAAAGAATTGATCAACTGTGGTCTTTTAAACTGTTGAACTTAGCCAGCAAATGACTGTGATCTACTGTCCTTATCTGTCATAAGGGACTTCAGTGAACATGTTTCTCTTTTCTCCCAGTGGCACTTGCATTCCTTTTACAACTGCATCAATTTTTATATCCACTTTTTGTTTAATTTCTGTTTAATAGTTGAAACTATTAGCCAATATTGGTTGTGTAATTTAACATTTGGGGAGCAGTCAGTGCTTAGCCACCAATGCCAGATTCTTATCATGAACCATATATACTGTACATATTCTTTTGTGTCTAAATTGAAAAGTTTACTGATTGGAAAAAATAATAAGTTTAGATGATTGATGAAAGATGATTAATTGTCTAAATAAAATAATAAAAATAATTTGCTTATGGTATTCAGATTCAAAAGCACAAAGGAAGCTAATAACAAGATAGCCACTAGAAAGAATTACTCTATGAAGGACTGGTCTGATATAGTCTGTACAGTAACAAGCAGTAGTACAAATCATAAACAGATCAATGTTATTTTAGAGCACAAGGCATTAGTGCAAAGAAAATTTTCATTTTGATCAAAAAATACTGGGCTATTTTGTGACCCTGGACAAATCTCTTGGGCTTCTTTTGCATCATCCAGTCCACCTAGAAAACTGGGTAGAAAATCAGATAATGCATCACTCATAGGCAAGTAAATGATGGGCCAGATAAATCTCCTCCGGAAATTAGTAATGGAGGGAAACTCCTCTTCATTTATGTACACATCACCTCACTTCTCGAGCACTCCAGAGGCACTGCGTAGATCAGGGGTAGGCAACCTATGACACGCGTGCCACCTTCGGGGCACGAGCTGATTTTCAGTGGCCCTCACACTGCCTGGGTCCTGGCCACCGGTCCGGGGGGGGTCTACATTTTAATTTAATTTTAAATTAAGCTTCCTAAACATTTTAAAAACCTTATTTACTTTACATACAACAATAGTTTAATTATATATTATAGACTTATAGAAAGAGACTTTCTAAAAATGTTAAAATATATTACTGGCACACAAAACCTTAAATTAGAGTGAATAAATGAAGATGTGGCACACCACTTCTAAAAGGTTGCTGACCCCCGGTGTAGATCATCTTGCAGAGGAGTGTGTGAAGACAAGTAGACTGAAGGAAGGAAGACATGGGGCAGGACCAGAAGACATTAGCCAAAATAGATAATATAGCTGAGCACTGAATTTTCTTTTCTGCTCTCCAGGATTATTGTGGCTGCTATGGCCAGGGGGAGTCCCTAGTTGTGCAGCTCTTAGAGACCTTTTCAGCCAGGGATTCAGTGTGGGGGAGAAAGCATAGGTCTTTGGGATATATGTAATTTGTGGGTGGATTCAACTGCCTTTCCCGCAAAAGTGGGAGAGAAGTCCCACCCTGCCCCCGATGGGCCATAATGGGAGATTCCCTTGAGAGGTTCTCCACTGATATTTCTCTTCGAAGAGGGGGGCAATAGATATTTAAATAGACTGATTGTGTCACCTCTCCTGTTTAAAATAACTTCATTATTCATTCTCCCTCCCCAGACTATGTAGTTTTTAGTAATCTGTGACTTCTGTGCGTATCTGTGTGTATGTGAACCTGGTTTTGGCATTTGAATTATTTTCTCTGTAGGAAGTAGAAAGTGACTTTAATATTGGTTTGAACAACCACCACAAAGTACCAAAATAAATAAATAAATAAGTCCACTGGCTATACTCTGGGCAGGTAGTTTCCTGCAAATTCAGGTATCTATCATGTGCTTTTTTACTCCATTCAAAGTGACTTTCATATAAAAATTAAGTCCTGCTTATTTTTGTTGGAAGGAGTCAGCTCATGTTAGGCTGCATTTTTTGTTCCCCTTTCCCTGTCCCCCTCAGTAGATTCAAACACCTACAAGTTTTAACTGAACAGAAGGTCAGTAAGCAGCAGATGTGATTCTTGAATTCTTCAAAGGAGGTCAGAAAATATCCAGCACAGTTAACATATTTTTTTAAACTCTCTGTGACCCTAAGTCATGATTTTGCAGTTAGTCAGCAGTAACAGCAGAAGCTTTGGTCATGTTAGTTTTAAAGAGTTAATTTAATAAAACTAAAATTGGCCTTTTAGCCAGATGGAAGTAGGGTAGCAAATTGCACACAGGCATATCTATATTTGCAAGGGGGAAAAGCATGACCTTATTCTATTATTGAGAAATAGTATAGGATCATGTAACTGGAGATTGTACTGAAATTCATAAACATAAAAGGCAGACATAATTTTTCTAATTGAATCTTAACTTTAGCAAATCCTGTCTTTTGATCTTATTCATTTGTAACCTTGTTGTTACATTAGACATTGTGTTGTGATGTTATGTTTTATATATGCATCAACACTGGATGGGTAAACAAACTGCTAGGCTCCCTAATTGCTCATGAAATTTGAGGAGTCAGAAGGGTCTTAGAGAATGACATGCATTATAATTTAGATCTCAGATATGGACCTATCGTAGGGCCTGATCCAGTGCCCATTTAAATCAATTGGACTGTTACCATTGTCCTCAATGGACTTTATCAAGTTCCTGGGGGTTGCCGACTTTTTATCCTATAGTGTCCCATCATTACTTACCACAATTGCAGATGTATGTTGAAAGCACTACTCTAAAATGTTTGTTGTTTTAAGAATATTGTTTATTTAACAAAATTGTTCTTAGCAGGTGTGGATGAAATGTGGCCAACTGCTGGCTCTTTATCTGCATTAGAAATCACTACGTTGCTAGGACCAATAGAGTTGCCACAGTGGGAAATTTTGGAAAAAATAAGTCGAATGTAGACAAAGCCTGACTATTTTCTTAAATGAAGTATTGGTTTCCAATTGCCAGTACATGGTATGACCCCTTCCTCTCTGCTTTACACGCTCCCAGGAGGTGAATGAAAATCAAGTAAATTCAACCCCAGAGAGGTGATCCATGAAAGTTAAGTACACTTATGGGAGAGTGTAAAAAACAGAGATTGCAAACTGATTCAAGGTAGATTAGAGGGGAATAGAAAGAACTGTAAATTTTGTATAATCAGAAATATTTATACATATTTGAAAACAAAATTAGCTCTTTTGGGTGTAAATTCCTTACATTACGTTAAATGGGCAAGAGTATAGGTGGATTTTTTTCTTAAATATAAAGAGGGTTACTGATTGTAGTGCCTATCCTCTGAAATTGCTCTGTCAGACCTTTGTTCATTATGCAGTAATTAAAAAGGGAACATTAGCATCTATGTTGTGAACTTTTCAATGTAGTTTAGGACATAGGGCAGTATAACCAATTAAAACAAAAACATTTAAGTGGGTAAAAAAAAGCCCATTAAAGCCAGTTCATTAGACCTGCATATTTTGGGGTCAGAATACGCACATCAAAGCAAAAAAGCTTAAGTTGCTGATATGCCCAAAGCACTGAAGTGAGTGGCATTGCAGATTGTGAATTTGAGAGGTAGGGCAGCCTTAGGGTAATGATTACATTGATGAGAATACAGTAATGACTTAGGCAGCTGTCAAGACTTATAGAGACCAAAATCCACAAGGATGTGTGGGAAGGTAGCTTTTAGATGTTTTTAGAACTGTCTGCTTCATATGTGTTGAATTACTTATAGCAAAGCTCTGATGAGATCATTTCTGGAATGTTTATTCACAGACTAGGTTTTTCAGTTGTCAAAAGTCAAATGTATTGGTATAGTGGATGAGTATACAATGGCTACTACACCTTATTTGAAGAGTTGCCAATAGACTCATCTAATCAGGGAACAGAAGAAGAAGAAAATAAATAATATGTGTCCAGTCTAAGTAGTTTGAACTTTAAACTCTTGTGACAAACTGATCACAAACTAAAGACGAAGAATTATCAAAATGTATTATCTGGTGAAGAATTCTGAATAAAAAAAAGTCAATAAAACCAGAATTGGTTTGAAAACAATTAATGACCAGAATAAGAGATTGAAAAGTGTCCAATGGCTTACCTGTTAACTAATTAGCCACCTAGTTTGTCTAAAGCAAATAAACATTACATTCTCTTCCTACTTATTTTCAAGAACCATGTGATGCATCATTTTAAAAGCAAATAATTTAAAAGACTTTTACAGTCAATTGTCTTTTTTGCTATACCAGATTGCACTATACAGACTAAGTCATGAGTACATAAGAATGGCCATAATGTGTCAGACCAACATTCCATCTAGCCCTGTATCCTGGGTTCCAACAGTGACCAATGCCAGATGCTTCAGAGGGAATGAACAAAACAGATAATCACCAAGTGAATACATGGATGCAAAGTTATACTGACCTTGGGGGGAGTCCAGGGGACATTAATGTGGTGTCTGATCACAGTTAAATTGGTGTAAATGCTAAAAAGGTTGCATATTGGGGAACACAGTTTACTAGTGGTGGTTATAATTCTGCAGGGATCACCATTCCACATCCTTTCCCCCGGTCCACATAACATTTCTGTTTAGTGAGCAGTTTAGCAATCTTGCCTGCACACATATATAGAACAGTGAGCTGTTGAATACCAATCAACAATATGATTAATCACTGTTAACATAAGACCACGGTACTATAGACGGAATGTCACTATGCATTGTTTGATCTGAATGCATCTATTTCAGGGGTGGCAATCTCTCTTTATGCTTTCTGAAGTAACCCTGCTGTTCCCAACAACTGCTGAAATCAGGCTTGTTTCATTCCTATTAATTCAACAGGCAAAATTGTTAGCATTGTGCTGAGGTGTTGAACGCATGTCATTCCTGCTTGGCTGATTTCTGAGTCAAATTAGGAAGACTTATGTGTGCTGAAACAATTAAGTATTTATTGAATAAATGGCATTGTCCTGGTCACAGTTCAGTGCTGTTGCTTTGCCTTACAAACTGAAGCAATGAAGTATCACAGCTCAAGGATAGAAGAAAAATTATTATAGTTCTTCTTTGCATCATGTGTGAATAGCTCTTCGTGTTAATATGCTGTTTGATAAAAATCAAGGTCCTGCTTTAGTCAAATAAATAAATAAATAAATAAATGCAAAAATAGAGTTGTGCTTTCTTCCTCTTGCAATTGAAGTCAGAACATTTTTAAGGCATTTTCTTTGGGTTGGCTCCCCATTAGGGATGATGAGTAGTTCCTGCCCTTTGGAGTCAGTCAGCCTGTAAGTGACCAATTAGGTCTGGAAGTATAAGACAGGAAGCCCATTCACTTTCAGTCATGCTGTCTCCAGGATCCCTAGTATCTCTGCCTCTCGCCTGCGAATGAAGGCACAAAATCTAATGTTACCCATCTTAGTGTTCTACACTGCTGCTCATCATAGTAATATTTGAGCTCCTTCCAAGTAAAATGAATAGCAATAGCAAAATCCATAACGCACTTTCTGAAGCTTCTTCCAAAGTTCTGCTTGAGGAAAGGGTATATTTTGGTAGGAGTTGAAAAGGTTGTCTGTGTTGCAACCATTATTCTTATGGTGGAAAGACTTTTTTGAAGAGGAAGGTTTTACAGCATTCCCTAAAGTTGGTCACATTCTAGATTTGCCTAATCTCTGGATGTTTGTTCTGTAGCCTATCAAACTGCTCATTAAGGTGATTGTACTGCACCCATCACTATAATATATGTGTCCCTTACATGCATGAAGAACCATTAAGACATTACTCTCTTCTTTCTCTGTTGGCATGAGGCAGTCTTTTAAAATTAAAATACACAATATGGTTTTGTTTCTGTGTGCAAGAATATTATTACACAGGAAGTTTAGAACAAAAAGGTGGGGTACACTGGATTATTTATTTCTTTATTCATATACTGCTGCTCCTTTGCAATCACTTTGAATATTAGTAACTCTACAGAATTAAACAGTTGGGTTTAAAATAATTAAAACCTTTAAAGTGTTATGCTATTTTGCTTGTTAAGGAAATGAATATTGCCATTTTAAGCTGTCATATTGGTTGACACATGCTTCTGTCAACTAAATGGAAGCCTCCATAGCTGTCACAATGTCACCTAGGTGACCACTTTGTCCATCCCGATGCTCAGAAGAGCATCTTCAGGGTATGAGCAACAAATTGAGCTGTTTACCCTTGCTGTTAATTTGTAGCATATGGGTGTAAAATCCATGGTTTGCACCTGTCATTTCAGGCCATAAATTCTTGGCTCTGGGCATCTGCTTTGTGTGTTTTAGCAATCTGATCAATGAAGAATCCATTAAAAATGATTCAGGTGGATGCAGCCTGGTCCAACCAATTAACTGTAGGATGATTGAATGGCCTTTTTTTATTAAAAAGTGTGGTGGTAAACTACCTATGTGTACAGCTAATAGAAATTCAAGGAGCTGTAGAAATTTCAGTCTCCCGTTATATTTAAAGGAACATTTTGAGAATTGAAGACATCTTGAATAGCCTCAGTATATAAATGAAATGTAAATATTCACTGATGTGTGTAAAACTGAGGTTATAAAAAAGATATATATTTTGATATTCAATGTTATATTAAAACCCAGAGAGCCAAATCTATACCATGATAACATCTTATATTGCCTCTGATATTTTCTGTCTTGTTTAGTACTATAGCAGTGTAACCAAAGAAGTAATATTAATCTTAGCATCTCAACCTTTACTTTGATAACCAAACATCACCAAAAATAAATGAATCTGAGCCATTAGATTGGTAAATTTAATGGTAAAATTATTAATGTTTTCTGTCTTTCCTGAAAATAAGCAGATGGTGAATAACAAGTTCTAAACAAAAATATCATTTATAATGGAATGTTGGCCGGTTGGCAAGACAACTTGAGCACACTCAGATTGATCCATTGCTAAAATAAATTGATTCTGAAATTGGAAGTCAGAAATGCTAATGATTCCTTCGGTACTATGAAGGTGAAACTCATCAGCTAGCATAACTAGGATCATGCCATTAAAGGTAGGCCAACAGTTGTTGTTAGTTTGTCAAGGCAAATAGTCTGCCAGGTGAGACAGCTTAATGTGTCCTTATAAAATGTATGTTGTAACATATCTGTTTCATGATTCTGCCTAAAATAGGTTTATGACCCTTCCTTAATGTTAGGCTTCTAAGTCCATAGTTATGCATCTGGAACAAAATTTTCAAAAAGAATTTTGGCACCTATCCAATTTAGGCTCCTAAGTGCTGAAGTCACTTTGGAAAATGGGACTTGAAGTTGTAAATCTAAGCTCCTAATGTCTAAGTATGTTTGGAAAATAAGATTTGGGATGCAGAGACAGTTAGGTTCTTTTGAAAATTGTTCCCCTCACGACCTGATTTTGAAAAGTGCTGAGTTAAAGGGACTGCTTGGTGCTCAGAATTTTTTAAAAGAGATTTATTTACCTGCCTCAATCTGGATTTAGGAATCTAACTTTTGCCATCTGATTTTTAAAATGTTGACCTTGTTGTTAGTGTTGTTTGCAAACTTTAAAATAATAATTAATAAATCAAGCAGTTTAAGAACCTCACCATGAGTTTGTGAGCTGGATCAGGGTTTATATACATTATATGTCACGGGGATATCCTTTGAATAGGTTTGTCTCCAGTTGTGGAATTTTCCTCTTCTTTGTGGAAAGGAATGCCCTCTCCCCCTCAACCCGGCAATTCTGAAAAGCTACTTTGTGGTAGCTCCTAAATGGACTGCAGGTTAATAAGGACTGATTTCAGGCCAACAAGTTCACATGCTCTATCATAGGTATTCAAAATTACATTGCAGGTTAAAAATCTGGAACACAGGATACTATTAAATCTGCACATCAGCTTGTGCTCAGTTTTGATTTGACTAATGTTACCTCTTGACATCCTGAAATTTTTCAATAACTCCTTGAGTGCTGGTGTGTAGTATAGGATTAAGAGCTACAGCAGTTTAATGATGCTCCATTAATTTCAGTGGAATGCTGGGAGGCATATTTTCAAAATGACATATTGGTACCACTGTTCTGGGAATACATCATGCTTTGTGACAATTACAACATCCATAGTGTACTAAATCTGTTAAGCGGTATCCCTCTAGGCCCCCCAAAAAAGGTAAATCACCTTTTTCAGATATAACTTTTTCTAAGATCATTTAAATTAAGATCAGCTGGAGAGAGAGAGAGAATTAGCAGTCTTCTTTAAAGTGCATTAAGTTGAAAGGCAAGAGAAGTACATAGGTGTAACAAATTGGTACCAGACAGGGTTTGTGAAGAAGGGTGCCTTTTGTTTGAGTGTACTGGTTGAGATAATGGAAGTAGGGAGAAATATGCTGAAAGCAATCTTTCTATGACGAAAACTGAAAAGGTGAAATGGGAAAATAAAATGAGGACTAATATTCTCTGTTTTAAACAATGTGCTGGCTTTGCAATCTTCTTCCAGCTGTGGGGATGGGGGAAAGAAAATAGAATAAATCCATCCGGCCAAAATGTCCTTCTAACTCCTGGAGTGTTCCTGGCCATGAAGCTGATCTAAGGCTGCAGACATTCTAACATTTCTGCTGCTCTGTTGAAAATAGTGTGATGTCCTAAAAAAAATACTAGGTGTGCCAAGGAATGTGACACTCAAGTGATTGTTCTTTCATTTTAGATAGCGTGAATTTAATTGTTTCTTAACTTACAGTGACACAGCAGTATTTTCAGATATTACAAAAATAAAAAATCAGAAAAAGCCAATTAGATAAGTAGGAAACATACTGAAACTTCATAATAATAATGTTAATGTGAGGTGTTTATAATATAACATTTATGGCTCACTTGAGAATATGCTACTCCTTAATATGGACTTTATTCACTTGCGGGATATGCATATCTTATTCAAACTCATTAGGATTTATCTCTCTTGCAGCATAAGAAGTTATATGCATATATACAGTGAGATTTTTCCTCTTCATACCACTAAAGATAGGGAGACCTGCTGTGTAACTGAGGCCCCCAAAGGAAATAGAAATACTTGTACAGGAACTCCTCACTTAAAGTTGGCCCAGTTAACGTTGTTTCGATGTTAAGTTGCTGATCAGTTAGGGAACATGCTCATTTAAAGTTGTGAAATGCTCCCTTCTAACATTGTTTGGCAGCCGCCTGTTTTGTCCACTGCTTGCAGGAAGAGCAGCCTGTTGCAGCTAGCTGGTGGGTGGTTGGAACCAGGGTGGATCAGCAGCTCCCCTATCAGCTCCCCACTCTCTTAAGTTCCCTGTGCAGCAGCCAGGGCCAGCACTTCCATTAGCAGACCCTAGGTAGTGCTAGGGTGCCAGGATTAGGGGGGCGGCATTTTGTGCCGCAGAAAACAGCGGCCGGCAATTGAGCAGCTCAATGACTGCTGCTGTCACCTGTGGCATTTCAGCGGAGGGTCCTTCTTCAGTGGTGTGACGGGAGCGGAAGCGGAAGCTCCTGTGCGCCCCATTGGGAGCACATAAAATGCCACCCCCCAAATTCTGCCTAGGGTGCCAGAACCTCTGGCGCCGCTCCTGGCAGGAGCTGTCTCTCCCACATGGCCACTGCTCCTGCCCTCTGTCTTGGAGCTGCTCCCAGAGACTCCTGCTTGCTGGAGGGGGGAGAGGGGGACTAATGTCAGGGTGTCTCCCCCTCCCCTGCACCCGCTTACCCCATCTTCCATAGAGCAGGACAGAGGGAGGGAGCTTCTAGGCAGTAGCTGCCCTCTCAGGTCTCAGCAAGCTGATTTAATTAATAAGGCAGTGTACTTAAGCCTGGGGTGAGCTACTTAAAGAGAAAAAGCACAATTTTTCTCTCACACACAGGGTGTGTGTCTCTGTCTGCCCTCCCTCCTTTCCTACTGTCTCGTAGTGTGTGACAGTTAACCCTTGAGGGCTCAGTCAATTTCTAGTTCATTTAGCAGTAAGGAATTCCCTGGGAAATATCCCACCCTCTGACTCCTCTCCCTCAACCAAGCTTCACAATCATTGTCACTGTGAATCAGTATTAAATTGTTTGTTTAAAACTTATACTGTGTGTGTGGTGTGTCTGTGTAAATTTCCCTGGAACCTAACCCCCTCATTCACATTAATTTTTATGGGGAAATTGGATTTGCTTAACATCGTTTTGCTTAAAGTCGCATTTTTCAGGAATGTAACTACATTAAGTGAGGAGTTCCTGTAGTACATGAAGGCCTGATTCATGTTGCATGTTTATGTAAGTCAAAGGAGGTATCATAGTATAAAAAAGGTGTGAGAGGAGAAACAGGCCCGACATTTAAAAGGCATGAGAACGTCAGAACACAACAAACTGAAACTAGGTTTAATAAAATGTATGTTTACCATCTAGTGTACCAATTGTAGACCCTGGGAAATCGTTATATAAGAATATGGAGACTTTGCCATAATTCAGTAGATTGGAGAGATTACAAGGATTAATTTATGACTACAAGTTACAGACATTGTTACGGTGGAACCAGGTTGACCACAATTTTAGAATTTCATTTTTTATTTTGAATGAATTAAACTGCGAATGTGACAGCATCCCAATTTATGCATTATTCTTTGGACATTTTACTGTGGAATTGTTTTTGGCATTGTCAGAAATTCGGTCTCCATTAAACATTAAAATGGAAATGTTGTCTCCATTAAACTAGGTTAGTTACTGAGAAAGAGTGGCTGATGCATTTGAGTGAATCTTGATATTTGAAATCAGGCCTCCATGAGGTGCAGAGCTAATGCATCTTCTGCAGAATAATTTGCCCTTCTGTGTAGCTTCCCCCACACTTCCTGTCACATAGAAATCTTGGCTAAATATTTCTAACTGTTAACAATATAAAACAGTTCATGGCATGGCAGAGGCCTTAGAAGGATCAGCAGAGACCAACATATATGTTGTGGTTCCACATTTTCTCTGAGACACAACACTATATAATGTATATGATTTGTGTTTGTGTGGTATGTATGTATATCCACACAGAGTTAAGTAAGCTGTAAGGCTATTGTCAAGAGATTTACAGTGGCTTCAGGGTAACCAGTCAAGTAGTTTGTTATATCTTGAAATTGTGATTTATATTCAGAAATGTCCCTTTTGCCTTGAAACCTCCTACATATTTTCCATTTCTGCACCTTAAACTGATTCAGAAATTGGGATGACTATAGAAGGCAGCTCTCCATTTTGTAAACAGTATAGAAAGCGTGTGATACCTATGCTCCAAAAGGGCTGCAGACTCTCTAACTAAGAGACCAACTCTCCCCTCATGATGCACTTGCTGCTGTTAAGTAAACACTGATGCTAGACACTATTTGATATAATGGAGAGGGTTGTTCCAATAAGTCTTTGTAAAGACCATGAGAAACTTGGAGCACCCTTCCATCTCGGGTCTGAAGTAAACTGGATTTTCAAAATGGCATGGTGTGCTGGAGGACCCACTTCTTTTCACCTGGCCTTTAAGGACAATACTGGCCGATGTGCTGGGTGCTTGTTAACTTGTATTCAGAGCTTTTGTTGGTCACAAGGGGACTGAAATAAGTGCTTGGCTTCATAATTTAAATAATTGACAAGATTCTTAGAACCTGTTTATGTACACTTTCATTGTTTAAATAGGAAGAAATAAAGTTAGTAAATTGTGTTGGTTGTGAGGAGGAACATTGTTTACATGTATGTTTTAAAAAGTAGTTTGGTTGCATTATACTTATGGCTTTTCTTGCCTTGTGGGATTAAGATAACACTGTTTGTAAGCTGCAGTTTGGTTAAAATTTTTGAACAATTTGGACTTTCTTACACTTAAAAGATAATATTTTGTGACTGTTGTGGGAAACGTCTGTCACTGGGGGTGCAATGACTTGCACTCGGGTGGGGTTATTCGGGCAGTTGGCCTTTGGGCAGTTGGCTTTGATATGTCCCGTTTCATTACACTTATAGCATCTTCCAGATAACGGGTCACTGGGTTGAAGTAAATTCTGAAGACTTGGTGAGATGGAAGGATAGGGTGTCTGTGGCTTCCTTGTTTGTAGGTGGGGTTGGGTTGCCCTCGCTTGTAGGTTTATTGTAGGTTGCCCTCGGTTGTAGGGTTATTGTTGGTGGCCCCTGGGGTTTCACTCCCCTTTACAGTAGCTTTCTTGCTCTCTGCCATGCCATCCATTTGGCTCCAATCTCCCCCACCTTGTGAGAGTTTTGGGTTGTCCATCTAGGATGTAGCGTGGTAGTGTCTCAGGAACCCATCAAGAACTGCTCCATTTGCATGAGGTGGCCAGTTGTTCAAAGGTTTGAGCCTGGGATCCTTGCTCTCAGGCTGTTCAATGCTTCCCCAATATAGCGTTGTTAGGAAATGACCCTCTGGTTTCCACTTTTGGTTCTGAACCGGCTGACGGGCGTGATCCGGGGTTATCCCCATTCTGGATCTGGCCATGGCTTGAAACAGTTGAAAATCGTCCATTTGGTCCTGGCATTTCAGCCGCCACGTCTGCCAGGGGTTCCATGAGATGTGACCTCAGCTTCTAGCATGTACTGGTCGGCAGGGATCTTGTACCCAATACAGGCCCTTTTCAAAGTTTTAGAAGGTCTCTGTGTCCTCACCTGCTTGTAGTGGGAAATTTCCGGTGCGGTGGACAACAACTGGCGCCGGAGGGGTAGGATTTGCTGGGGTCTGATGCTTAGCCCGTTCTATTCCAGGCCTGCTTGTGAGCCTCTCTCTGTTTTCCATCTTCTCTTTTGAAAGCTGCCTCTTTGGCTGCTTGTTCTCTGTTGTAAGCTTCCTGTTGGGCTGCTTGTTCTCTTTTGTAAGCAGCGTCTTTTCTTTTTCTCTTATCTCCATCTCTTGGACTCTTTTTTCATGTCTCGTTTGTGCTCGGCTGCTTTTATTTTGTTCCTCTGCCTCTACTCTCGCGAGTTCCTGCTTTAGGGCATGTTTGGGCATGATTCCTGGTTCTTGTGTTGTGGTGCCTCTGGTGTTTGTTGTCTGAATGCTGGCCTTCTGTCTCTGAGATCTGCCTAGCAACTGATTTGACTTGCTCTGGCTCTGTTTTGATAGGCATTGAACCAAACAAAAGCTACTGTATTCACCTGTGTGCGTTTGCTGGCTGGAATACTTAAGTCCCAATTGTTTAACAAAACCTGTCATGGTTGTTCTTAATTGACTCTGCAAAAATGCAAGCTGCTAAAAGCAGGCAGAAAAAACTTCTCTCTGGCTACTTTTAAAACCAACCCTTTTTCCTGCTAATCCCTAGCAGAAAAAAGAAAATTAATGTAGCTTGTGGGCTTCTGGATTCGTACTTCCCCATACCGCTGCCTCCATGTGGTAAAGTCTGTCTCAAATCTGGACTTAGAGTTCAACTCTGGTGTTTACCTGAACCTCCCCAAGCTCACTACCAGCTTGGATTTTAACTTCGCTGCAACCAGATAAGATTTAGGCTCTTATCAGCTGGGTTCCCCAAAATCCTTGGGGGAACCCCCTCTCTGGCCTCCCCAACTTTCCCTGGGAGGACCCCCAGACCCAGACCCCTGGGTCCTCCTATCTCATCCCCCAGCTTCCCCCCCTCCTGGGTGAGAGCTGGGCGATGCTATACTTAATCCTGAATGCAAAACAGAAAGTTATTACCTCCCCGAGCTAGGCATTCAAGCTGTTCCCAGCTAACAACCAGGAGATTCACCCTCCCTGGTCTCGTAGCAGTAACTAGAGAAAAACCTCAACACAAGAGAACAGAGTTGATTCTTTCTCTCTTTCCCTGGAGCCTATTTCTGCCCTGGAACAATAGGAAAGTCAAAACAGAATGTAATGCTTCCCCCCCCTCTCTGGTCTTCAGTGAGGGAGACAAGTACCTGGTACAGAAATTTCTATCCCTTTGCCTCACTAGGAAAAGAAACTCCCACAAGTTTTAAAAGAGCTTTATAATAAAAGAAAGAAAATACAAAACAATAATACTGCATTAGAGATCAATACAGGCTCTTGTTATAGAAAAATATGATAACAGTCTGAATTTAAAAGTAGCCCCCCTTTAAACCAGTCCAGCACAGTACAACACACATGTAAATTACAACACAAAGCATTAAACAGCCTATTTGCCTTGTGCCTTGTACTCACACTTTGTAGGAGTATTAAGAAGAAATAGGAGTTAGCAGGGAAAGCTGTTTCCTCCATAGCCGGGAGAAACAAAAGACCCAGAGTACACAATTCCCGCCCCTGACTTTTAAAAAATCCAGTTCTCTGATTGGTCCTCTGGTCAGGTGTTTGATTCCCTTTGTTCACCCTTTACAGGTAAAAGAAAATTAACCCTTACCTATCTACTTATGACAACTGTAGCCTCAGCTGTGAAATTTGCACTTTTAAAAAAATTCTTACTGGCAGGTAGTGGGTTCTCACTTCCATGCTCCCTCGCCCTGCCTTCCCCTGCTACTTCCATTATACAAAGTATTTCCCCCCAGACTGTCTAATACAAAACTCAAAAAATAAAATACTGGGTCACTTCAACTGACAAAATATATTTTGTTATATATAAAAAGTGGATGCTTCAGTCTGAAGATATGACTAAAATGTTACTGGAATTTTTTGGGAGGAACACAACACCATAAAGCTTTTAAGGGCTGAGTCATGTGTCAGGAATGTGCCTTTTGCCATTGCATGAAAATCTGCCCAAAATGGGCAATATTTTGTTTTTAGTAGGAACTATTTTTTGGCAGCCTGGGACTGAGCAGGACTTTCTCTAGAATTGAAACTCTGGGCTGTGCCAGTTCCAGATCTGGACACCTGAACTGAGAACAGGGAGCCTGTGTCTCCTGCATTCTCAGTAACTGCCCTACTAGGCTCAGGCAGTGGGGAGGAAGAAGCTGCCTTATTCAAATGCAGAGGGAACAAGAGCTGGACCTGCAGAGAGTACATTGAAACAAAGAGTATGGACAGAGGGACTGGCAGGGAGAGGGAAATTGGGTCTGAGTGCCAGGGGAGAACCAGGGTAATGGGACTGGGAGCTGGGGACAGAGAATGTGACTGGGAGCCTGTAGAGGTGGGATTGGAATCTGAGCACACCAGGTGTACGTGTGGGGGAGTGGGGGAATGCAGGGGAGCTGTAGTGGAGGAGACTGGGTGGGTCTGACAAATCAAGACAGCTGGGCTTGAGAACCAGTGGAGTAGACGGAAGGATATGAGGGGAAGAGGAGATGGATATGATGTGGAGTAGGGATGTAGCAAGAGAATTGAGAATTGCTGGACAAAGAGACTGAGACAAGAAAGTGATAGTGTTGGAGGAGTGACACTGAGATTGGATGAGGAGCTCAAAAGGAGATTGGACTGAGAACAGATGGGGGCAGGAAGCCTATGTGTGTGTGGTGTGTGTCACTGGAGGCCAGTAGTGAGGGAGAGAGACAGATGGGATGAGGAGTCAGAAGTGGGAGGAACTGGGACTGGCTGAGCAAGGAGACTGAAGGGGTGCTGGAACAGTTTTTTATAGTGGGGGTGCTGAGAGTCATTTAACCAAACTGTAAACCCTGTATATAATGGAAACCATTTCAAACCAGGGAGTGTGACAGCACCCCTAGTTCCAGCACCTATGAGAGTCTGATGCTGGGAGTGGGAGGAGATTGGGATGGCAAGTCTGGAGGGATGAGACTAGCACTTTCTGGACAAGAAGATTGGGACTGGGATAAGAAGCTTGGGAGTGGAGCCAGGGGTTCTGAAAAGATAGGTTGGGGGTGAATGGGGCACAGGAGGTCAAATTTGTAGGAAATGGAGAGAGTAATCTGTGCCCCCTAGGGTACACTTCCCTTGAATGGAATCCAAGATTCATGAATCTCACCATTCCTCAACACTGGCAAAATGTCCCATCCCCGTCTAGTGGTGTCAGCATGGAGATGACAATCTATATTACTGCTATCAGTAACTGTTAGTTCAAGGAGCAGCGGTCTCCGTAGAGAGCTAGAAGCTCCAAACTTGCTAATGACCCATATCATTCTCAATGTAATACAGGATGGAATTTCTGGGTTTTTGTTTTGTTTAGTTTTTTTCCAGTTTGCCTTTTTTTCCTATTAAAAATAAATTAGGTAATTAGATAACATGCTGAAACAAAACACCAGTGCTAAAAGACTATTATTAATTTTGCAAAGTCAGTCACTCAAATTTGAGGACATCAGAATTAAAATTGCCTGTGCAACCTTATTTTGCCTCTCCTTTTGCAAATGTGTATGATAGTCTATAATTACATGAACGCATACATTTTTTTCCAAAGGACATTTACGTCATTTGGAGCTGATCTGGGGATGAACCAGAGCTGGGTAGAGAAAGAGATTGTCTATCTGTAGAGCACTCACTTCCTTTGTTGCAGAAGTTCAAAGGTGTGTAGTGGATAAATCAGGGAATTGAAGGAAAAGAAATGATAATCGGATTGTAAAGGTGTTTGAAAGCTGCCCTGGAGAACTGGATTCTGTCACTACAACTACTATAAAGTTCCTGAAGAAGAACTGTGGGCTCAAATGCTTGTCTCTTCCACCAACCAAAGTTGGTCCAATAAAAGATACTATCTCGTCCACCTTGTCTCTTTAATATCCTGGGACCAAAATAGTTTCAACAACACTGGAAGCATAGCGTTCCCGTTTGATGGTAGACAAGTCATTTAAACCAAACTTTTCTGAGATGGTCACTAATTGTGTATTCTTCAGTGTCTGGATGCCTGACTTGAGACCCTGGGGTCTCATTTGCAGAATCAGTGTTGAGCACTCACAGTTGCAGCTGAAGGAAATGGGAGCTATGTTTTGAATAGGTAAAGTGCTATATAATGCTTACTCTGAAAAATCACGTTATAGGTGTTTCAAATTGGGCACCCAAAGTTAATAGATAAGGTTCACTAATAGTTTGTGTGCCTCATTTTCTAATCTGGAAAATGGGGATAATACCACACCCACACCTAACAGGGTTGTTGTGAAAATAAGTTCATTAATGTCTGTGAAGTTCTCAGCTATTATAGTGATGAGCACTATTGAAAATACCATAAGGAAATTAACAATTATGTCTTCTGAGTTGGTTTTGAATATTGTACGGTAAGTAAGGCAGAAGGTCACACTGAACAATGAGTAGAGAACAGAATATTGAATAGCTACGTATTCAGTGAGTAATGTCCATTCTAGTCACTGGAAGACGCAGGGTTGGCTGGGGCAGTGGAATCCTGTGGAAAGAATAGTACATCATTATGTAACTAAAAAATGTATCGAAGTGTGTATTCTTGGGGGACCAAATTAAGGTTGCACAGGCAACCTAAACGTTAGCACGTCTCAACTTTTGAGTGCTTGGCTTTGAAACTTTAATGTTGTTTTAACATATTTTTGTCTGTAAAATGTGTCAGTTGGGCAAGCCCGTCTTATTTGCTTTTATTGTAACTGCAACTGGTCCTACTCATCTGTCTCAAACCCTTCAGAGAAGGCAAAGAAACATGTTGACAGGAAAGCATGTATTGTGGTTGCTTAGTACAGGCTCATTGAAATTCTCGTATTTTCTAGGAAGCTTTTGATAGAAGCCTCATCTGGAACATCCATACGCCTCCTAACTAAACACAATTGATACTTGGAGCAAAGTATATATTTTTCTTAAATATGTAATATAGATTAGAGTCAGAGAACCCAAGTCAGATGTGGGATGAGGTCATAATTATTTCTGATTGGTTTGGAAAGACCTGATGAGAAAGGTGCATGACCAGATTTTCAACTGTGACTAGTGAGTTTTGGATGCCTCAGTTTTGGGTTACCCAAACTGACACACCTAAAAGTCAGAAGGTTACCTTTCCAGAGTGTGAGCCCTCAGCATTTTGTGAAAATCAGGACTTTGTAAGATGTTTCAATTTGGGCACCCAAAATGGTTAGTGACTTTTGAAAATCTTGTCCTAAATGTTCAGCTGTGACCAATTTCTTATTTTCTTACTATTTTCTCCCTTCCCCCTCCTCCTTCCTTGTTCTTTCATTCTCTTTCCTTCTATACATGCACACCTTTTAAAACATAATGAAACCTTTCTCCCATCACAGAAATCCCTCCAAAATCGAACAGCCTCGTTCCCTTTCTTTACATTTTGAAAGGATCGTGAACTAATTTGTCTAGTTATCTGCTCTCCACTACAAAACTTACCTTTCTAGGCTGCTGTGTAGTCTTGTATGTTACTCTTTGGCTACAATTTGTCCAGTCATGGAATATTGTGTATCACTTTATTGTGTTTTGTCTATTAGTTTTGAATGGTAATCTGGTAGAGTTTTAGGCAGAGATGTGAAATTGCTGCAGTGAAATATGTTTATACTCTCATAAATTCTGTAACATAAATATTTCATAACTTGATTACACAGTTACAGGGTTAAATAATTGCAGGGGGAGAGAGAGAAATCAAGAGGCATAGGTTTAGAAGAAAATAAGTTTTCCAACAGATCATATCTGAAAGGAGTGAGTGAGCTGATGAGACACTCTATCAATATGCAGAGGAAGGGTGGCCCAAGCAGCACAATGTTCACAAAAGACGCACTCCACAGAACAATAGTGAGAACAGAGAAACATCTATGTAGGTAGACTGAAAATGGATAGACAAACAAGATCTGTGAGGAGATTTGGAACCAAGTGATGGAAGATTTTCAAAAGAAAGGAATTATCCTCTAACATTCCTTTCTTCTTTGCAAATAATAAGGGGAGGGGAAAAAAAACCCACCCCTAACTGATTCCTCTAATAAATGTATAATGTGCAAAGTTGTCCCCTCTGAAGTTATTAATCTTTACACTTATTTCAGTTACACTGTATTTCTCTAATTCACTGAAAATATTGGCCTATTAATATTGGCCTTTTTAGTACATTACATTGTGTCCCAGCAGTACTTAAACAAGAAATAGTTCTTATTTTTTATCCTGCATCCCGATTGTACTTCTATACCAATAATGCAATGTTATCAGTATTAATTTTATTACAAAAATGTTGCCAGCTCCTTTTTCTAGTAGCTTTAATGATTCTCTGTGCTGTAGCTTGCTTTCTTGTATTCTATCAAATCCACAGAATTCATTGTTCTGTTAACCTTATTTAAAATTTTGGTTTTTTTACACTTAGCCTCTGACCATTCATCATTCCAACATGAATTGGATTTTTGCACACATCCCTTTTAATGTTATTTCTTTTAATAGAAAATTATGTAGCAGATATAAGAATTTGGTGATTTTTCTGCACAACTCACCCACATCTTCATAGATATTTATGGAAGGATTTTATAGGTCTCTAAACAGTCTATGTTCTTTTCAGTCTATGATCTTCACATTTTAGCTGCCTTTTCTTTAATTTTCCCTTAACTATGCAGCTAATAGCTCTTCCACAACATTTAAGAAATTATTACTCCCTCAAGAACGTCTTTATTTTTTCCACACTATCTACCTTGCTACCTACCATTGGCAAAGTCACAACACTAAACTATGAAATGGCCTTGAATCAAAAACAATTCTTGTACAATATAATTACAAGTTTCATACAAAATAGACCAGTATATCTTATAAACAATGATGGCCTAGATAGGCAAATGAAGGTGAATTATGGTAGGTTACATTATAGCATGCAAGATACTCCTATAGATCTACCAGATGGAAGGACAGGGGAAAACCTGAATGCAGTGATTACATTTAACTGAGTTCAGGGAAATTGAACGTCCTGTAGAATTTATAGAATGTGGAGAATTTGATTTTTCAAATGGGATCTAAAAATGACTGCTGTAGTTGGTTAGGAGCAGAGGCAGAGGAGACTCTTCCAGCAGGCTGATGCAATGAGAGAGAAGGATCTTCCACCACTTTTTAGGTGGTGAAACAGAAAGAGATTTCGTATTAGGGCAGAATACAGGAAATGAGTTGGAGCATAAAAAGAGATTGGTTTGGACAGGCAAGACCATGGAGGACTTTTAAAATTATAGTCAATGTTTTGATGAAGATTACCACTTCTAATTCTCCAGAATTAGGAATGCTTCATACTATTCTCCTTGTGGCAGGTTGGCAAAAGGGGGAGAGAAGAAGAGGGAGAATCTTGTTAGTTTTGGTTTTGGTTTTGTCTAGATTTGCAGGGGCGGCATCAGTCAACCACATCTAATACTCTGTTCCAACATAGATCAGAAACCAAATTATTTTATTCAGTACTATGATTTAAGAAATAAACATTGGGAAACTGTGCAGATTTAAATCTGAACAATGGGAAGGACCATTTAGTTACATATTGTTTTGAGATGTTACCTAGAAAATTGTCCTAACCTGAATCTACCCCTTCCTCCACTTCCTCACTGTGCTCAAAACAAAACAAAACAAAACGAAACAACAAATCCTGATATCTTCACTCTGTTGTTAATTAGATAACACTTCTATTGATGCCAATTGACTTTATGAATGAGTAAATACTTCAGGATTTGGATTATTAATGTTAAGCACTGTAAACCCCATTAAATTACTTCATGCACAGATCAAAGTTAAATGAAACTAAAAAAGAAATCTCATTTGTGGGACACCAGTATTACTAAGGTATTGTTGTGTCACTCTACCTATTCAGTATACTGCCACTGTTAATAGTATAATGGGTTTCCCAAATTCTCGAGTCTACCTCTTTATTGATTTACGTTTGTACACTTATGAGACTCAGAAGCCTGAATAAAAACTTCTTGTATGTAAACAAGACAACTGTCCAGTGGCCTTGGAGAATGCATAGTTTGGGAATGAGGATGTGAATTTTTGAAGTTCATAGGAACCAGTCAATCTCACGGTTACTTATCCCTTCAGGTGAAATCCCTATGAAACATATTCTAATCTCCTTCCTCAAGGTAAACAGTACCTTACCCCACAAAAAGCACTGTCAATGGGTTAAGATGATATTCACTATGGGTAAGGATGTCCAAATCTACCTGCATATATACAGGGCAGGTACAAGGATGTTTCGTGCCCTAGGCGAAACTTCCACCTTGAGCCACCTGTCCCCCAAGCCCTGTGACAGCTCTCTGCCCCCCTCGCCCTAAGGCAAACCCCCATAGCAGCCCTCCCCCCCGCCCTGAGGGACCCCCTCTGCCCTGAGGTGCCCCGCCCACGGCAGCTCCCCTCAGCCCTGGGAGCCATGCAGCAGCTCCATGCCCCAGCTCACCTCTGCTCCGCCTCCTCCCCGAGCACGCTGTCACTGCTCCACTTTTCCCGCCTACCAAGCTTGCAGCACCAATCAGCTGTTTGGTGCTGCAAGCCTGGGAGGGAGAGAAGCAGAGCAGGGCAGCGTGCTCAGGGGAGAAGGCAGAAAAGAGGTGAGCTGGGGCAGGGAGCAGTTACCCTCCGTTGCCTCCTGCCCCAGGTCCCTCCACCTAAATGCCGACGACAACCGGGGCAGATGAAGATCCGGCCATCGTGGTCGCTGCCGAAGGACCCAAAACGCCGCCCCCCAAATGCTAGCACCCTAAGCTATCGCATAAGTCACCTAATGGGTTGCATCGGCCCTGCATATGTAACTACAAGAACCAACAGTTTTTTGTACAATATATGTCTCAAACCTTTGGCAAGGTATACCAAGGTATAAAGCCAACTGAAGTCTGTTGGGGGAGACTCCAGTGGGTCTTCGATGAGGTCCTAAATTTGTTTCATATTATACCTTACATATTATGTATACTGGTACAGTTTGTTGTAGTTCAGAGCCCGTTTTCACTTCATAGTGGCAGATGTTCTTTGTTGTATGAAGATAGAAAAGATAGATGCTTCATTCCTGTCTCCCTTATCCTTCGTAAAAGGAATGTACCCAAGTATTACGAAAGTGCCATTTTATTAAAATGTTTTTATATATACATATAACATTTGGAGTTTTCTTACTCACTGGTTAATCTCTTTCAGATTTGGCCATGAGCCACCAGGTTCCTAACAGTCTAAAGAATGTAACAATGAACACACTGGAGTCATTACTTGTTTGTACTGCAAAGAATTATTGAAATAAAATCAGCTGATGCTTCTTTAAGACTCCACTGCTTCTAGTGCAATTATAGTATTTTATTCTTTGCAGTGGTTGAGATGAGCAAATTATAATCTTGGTGATGTAAGTGAGGAATTGATTCCTATTAATCAGCAAAGTACTTTCATCAAGGGTGTTCTGTGCTAAGAGTATACTTTCATCCAGAAAACAAGCTGGATTTTTAGCAGACTTTATTCTTTTGCAACTTTACCAGTGCTCTGCTTTCAACTCACCTTTTATTCTGTAGCCCCAGGAACCTCCCAACTAGCATTAAAAAGCAAACAGCTCCCTTCCCCTACTTTAAAGGCTTCAGTAGTATATAATATATATGTCTTATAGTTCAAACCTGTTGTATTTTTAGACCCCTTATTTTTCTAGGGACAACATGTATACAGTATTTACTCTTCTCTTCCTCCTAATTCTCAGTACACACACAAGATTTGAGTCCTTTCTACTCTAAAAGAGGATGTCAAATGCGTGACTGACTTTTTAGAGATCATGACAAAACAAAAAAAATTGAGTTCTGACAACATAATGAAGTGGAGTATAGTGTGAGTCCATCTGCCATTGACAGATCTGGCTTGAGTGGCTGACCTTCATAAGAAGACCTCTAAAGTAGCTGATGTCATGACACCAACATTCTGTTACAGCTTTCAGATTATAATCTGTGGCATATTCCTTCCATACATTCAGTACTTCAGTGTCTCAAACAAGGAAAATGGATCTGTTGGGTTAATATACACTTGATCTGTGGGGTTCATGCCATTTCAGTGTGGTTTCCCTGTACCAAAGAGAACTATCTATCTAGCATTTTGGACTTGGGGTCTTTTGTTTATTTGTTTAACCCAAGCATTTAGCTGTCCCTTGGGTGTTCTGATTTTGCATCCGAAAGTCTCCAGATGATGATTACAGTTGTTGCCCATGCAAAATTAATGTCTGACATTAAAACTACCAAAGGGATGGTAATAAATCTTGGGAATACTGAAATAATTTCTGATCTTATTGTGTTAGATATAGCTGGATATAGAAGCTTCTTATACCCATGTAATTAAATAGAAACTGTGGCTTAAAAACCACTGTTGAAATTATGCTGCTGACTGGCAAGTTTCCAGATCTCCAATTGCAGGCTCAGAGATGAGTGTAGGGGTCTGGTAGATAAAGTTTGAAATGTTATGGAAGGACCACTTGACATAGAATATTTAGGTGACTTTATCTTACAGATAATGCAACAAGTTGCTGGGTTACTGTGAGCCTTCAGTGCTTGGTTTGGTTTGAGATTTATCTTCCTCAGCAACCGTATGGATATGCCTTAAAGAGAGAAGCTAGCTTGAGACATAGGGGAAAAAATAGTATAAAGAGATACTCTGAAATATTTCTTAACATAATAATAATAATTCTTTGAGCAGCAACAGAAACATTTGGCATTGTTAATCCCATTTTTGATGTATTTTTTTCCATACTTTTCTTCATGCATCGTGACAATGTGACATTTCAAGCCTTGTTAATTGTTTAAGTTTGCCTTAAAATGTATCTAGCTTGACAGTTTAATGTCATGTGATATTCCTTTGAACCTTTGAGAAAATTGCTGTTTTTGAGACAAATTCTTCTCATCATTTTCCATGACAACTACTTAATGAGAAGATGTAGGTGCAGCGGAAGTGCAATGATTTTCTGTTTGAGTGGTGGAGTTTTCCTTTGAATTTCCTTTGCATTATAAAGACTGAATGCATGCCCTAATGTTCAGCTCATATTGATCCATCCACTATCTGTATCTGTTTAAAGCTACATTTATTTGTTTATCTTTGTCATAATTTATTTATGCCTACATTCCTTGATAGAATCTGATAAGGACCAGACAGGGTGGCAGGTTTTTGCGTGTTCGTTAGTTATTTAGTTTGTGGTATTGTTTAAAATTCTGGACAAGAGGATAGGGAGAGAGAGAGAAGCAAAATATGAGAAATCAAACCTATATAACACCAGCCTCATTATAATACCCAGTTAGCAATCAGTTTATTTATGAAGTTGGAAGTCGATTATTGAATCATATGTAGTTCAAATGTATTGTGAAATGAAACCTTATAACCACTAAATTATTTATCCTTCTGTTTGCAAGTAAATAAATATCAAACATCTCCTCATACTTTTTTCTCCATTTTCAGCTGAAACAAATATAATCTTCTGTCACAGAAAGACCTGTATTATTTATGAGATTGGATTTCAGTTTGATTCACTGTAAATTAAATTGTTTTAAATGTTTGGTTCGTGTTCTTAGGAGGCTCAGGAGGGAAAAAATTCAGTTATTCATATTTGATTGGAATGCAAACTTTACAACAGAGAAATGTGAAATCAGTGTAAGCAAGCAACAAACATTGCCACTCAGTTTTAAATTCTGAAGACCTTTTACTTGCCTGCAGTCGTCTTAGAACCACTGCAAAGCTGTGCTCTTTATGATTCTTCCATAAATAAATGTCCTGAGACCAAGTTCAGCTCTCAGTTACGATTACCCATTATCTTCAATGCACTGGTGTAACAGAGGGCAGAAAGTGTTCCAAGAAATGGGACTTAGTTAACAACTGGATTGAGGCACAAGGGAAAAAAATCCATCTCCCTTCCTCTTAGCTGTGTTTGGTTTTCAGGGCCAATAGGAGTAAAAAGAAGCAGACACTTATTATTGTCACTAAAATCAGCATATATAAATCTGAATACACACAGGAAGGGAGCTAATCTGCCAAGTAAAAGGTGCCCTTTTTACCTTGTCATTATTCAGAATACAACTGCACTTTAAAACATGCATCTACTGTGAGGTGCTGAGCCTCTACTCACATTGTAGTGTAGTTAAGGTTAGGCAATACTCAGCACCTTCCAGAACTGGGTCCTCAGTTTTCAATGATGGCCATCAATTCATTGCACTCCATCATGGCACACTTGTAGTGCATTCTTCCCCTGCAGATCCCACCCAATCCTCATAATTTTAAGAACTCTGTCCAAGTAGGCCAACAACTATTAGCCTCTGTCATAAACAGATAGCTAAGGGTTAATGTTTCTTTTACCTGTAAAGGGTTAACAAAGGGAATCACACACCTGACCAGAGGACCAATCAGGAAACCGGATTTTTCAAAGCTCAGGGAGGGAATTTTTGGGTGTGTGTCTTTTGTCTGTCTCTCTGCTCTAGTGCTCTTCGGCTTGAGAGAGGATCTTTCTACCTTCAGATTTTCTAGTCTTCTGTTTCCAGTGTAAGTACCAAAGTAGAAGAAAATAGGTTTTATATTGTTTTTGTATTTACATGTGTTAGTTTGCTGGAATATTTTAAATGTATTTCTTTTTGGGATAAGCCTGTTATTCATTTTTCTTTAAGCCAAATACCCTGTATATTGTCAACTTGATACAGAGATCTTTTATGTCTTTTTCTTTTCTTTTATATAAAGCTTTCTTTTTAAGACCTGTTGGATTTTCCTATTAGAACTCACCGGGAATTGGTGGGGGGGGGGGAAGGAAACAGGGGGGAAGGGAAAATCTCTTTGTGTCAGAGTTGCAAAGCTTACCTTTGCAGGGACTCCGACTGAGGGTGAAAGAAACTTGATCTCTCTGTTTGCATTTCAAGGACTTGAAACAGGGTGATTGTCCAGGGTCATCCAGGGAGGGAAAGCCTGGGAGGAAATTAAGAGGAGACAAGGGGAGGGGGTTATTTCCCTTTGTTATAGACTCAGGGCATCTGATTCTTGGGGTCCCCCAGGGAAGGTTTTGGGGAGACCAGAGTGCGCCAGACACTGGAATCTGGCTGGTGGCAGCGCTATCAGATCTAAGCTGGTAATTAAGCTTGGAGGTTTCATGCAGGCACTCACATTTTGGACGCTAAGGTTCAGAATTGGGACTTATGCTTATAACAGCCTCTCTACCAGATACATGTGCTTCCACTTGCAGATTGTGTGTTGGGGTGTGGGAAAAGAGCTGATTCTCTTCTGCCTTACAGAGTCATGTGTAGACTGTGTAGAGTGCAAAGCACTCTGGGGGCAGATCCCCAGACTCCATACACTGTCAGGTTTCCATTGACTTCATTGAAATGATGACAGTTTATATCAGCTGAAGATCTGCCCCCTACCACTGTTAAATGTGAGTGAATAACCTGATTGGGTAATGACTAATATTTACTTTGCAGAAGTGTAAATGATTACACTTTATATTTATATATTTATATTTGCTATATAAAGTTGTTTTCTAATTACATTTCAAGACCATTATTTTAAATACAATTCATTTTTTTTGTTGGCAGATGGTCACACTTCATAAGAACCTATTATTCTAAATAAGAGGAAAACTGGCATGTTGATAGCGTGTGTGTGTGTGTGGGTATACACAAACATTCCCCATTACATGAAGCTTCAATTGGTATTAATTAAGGATGTTCCTGTTCTTGGGTGGTCAGAGACACAAGGTGAACATCTAGGCATGCTGTTTTTATACTACAGCCACACACCCTGGCATTTTCTTGCTAATTTTCACTGCTGTTCCGTATTGCTTTGGTGGACTGTGAAATTACTCTCTACTCCTATAAAATAATATAATATATATACTGTAGCCTGTTAAATTGGAGATCTTTTCTGAGTTCTGATTTCAAAGATCAAGCTTTGTTTATGCTTAAAATAGTTTTAATTTCCTTTTTGGTAATAAAGAAAGTGTTGAGATATGTAGCCAACAATGGATCTGATTCTCCTTTCAATTACACCACTTTTCTTCTTAAAGTGGAGTCACTCTTGATTCTCACCAGTGTGAGAGAAGAGTCAGGCCCAAATTCTCAGAATCTGAACATGCAACCACCACCACTAACAACAACAAAAGTCTGGCTCATAGATTTTTTCTATGTATGTATTTTAGTGATGTGCAGCAATACAAAACTCTGCAGTATAAGAGTTCCTTCTGCCTAAAAGAGATTGGCAGTTGTGACGTTGTGGTCGAAAAGCTTTCTCAAATGAGAATGTTTCTCCCCACACCAAAGATGGTCAGATTGTGGGTTTATCAACCTGATGTGAATGGATATTCATTCCATAGCTATTTCCCCTCTATTAAGAAAGATTTGTCTCCAACTCTCACACACTTTTACTCTGGGCTTCAGTGACTCACTTTTAAAAGCTTCCTTGATAAGAAATACCAGGGGGTATTTCCTGATTTCAACTACAGAGGGCAAAAACTTATATCTGATAGGTTATTTTTCCTTTGGCACCTTCCGGCTAAGAGCCCAACTACAATTGACTTCAATGGAACGATATAAGGTAGTAAGCACAGTGGGATGAAATCCACCTGCACCCTATCAGCTCATGTCTCTTCCTTGATCTGTAGGCTTCTCCCCAGTCTTTGCTTGCTACAACTCCTAGTACACCTTAATGGAAGAGGGCATTTCTGTCCAGTGCCTCATGTGACTCAGACCAGGAATGTGAGGGTTAGGCAACAGAAATTCCATACCCTTCAACAACTCTTTATAGAGGTAGAGGTGTTCTCATCTTGTTGTGTGGCTAATCTCATGCAGACAGAACAAAATCTTCTTTAAAACAAGTTTTATTAAAAATAGAGAGCAAATGGTCCCTTATGTAAGGACCATTGTTCCTTTGGTACCTCTGAGCAGCTCTGCCATGCTATATGTCCAGAATTTCAAAGGCCATTTTGAATTTCACTTCTGATGACTGACTTTGGATTTTCATGTCCATCTGGGCTATAGGTGTTAGTTCATGCCCAGGGAGTATCTAGTTTCTATCGTCACTGATCACAGAGGTAACATGGATTTGCTTTTTTAAAGTCCTTTGTATCAACTTTTCCTTGACTTGAACATGAATTAACAGATCTCGGGCCTGTGCCACATAGAGTTTTAAGTGTACAAATACACACCAAGGAGAATGGTTTTAGTCTCAGCTTGTGCTGGGATCCTTGGAAAAGAGAGAGCTTTTGGTGACAAAGCTGGTGCTTGGAAGAGCAATTTCTTAGAAGGAGTAGGCTAGTGTAACATAATTGATTATCTAAAGCTCTGATGCATCTGAGACTATATATGTTGAATCAATTTACTAGGGTTTCTAAGGCACTTTTAACTTTTTCTTTTACAAAAAGAACCAGCTTTCCAGAAAATATTGTACCAGCTCTTCTTA
The DNA here is from genome assembly GCF_003597395.2 of Chelonoidis abingdonii. Classification (NCBI taxonomy): domain Eukaryota; kingdom Metazoa; phylum Chordata; order Testudines; family Testudinidae; genus Chelonoidis; species Chelonoidis abingdonii. The sequence continues at coordinate 298,956,779 of NC_133769.1, forward strand.
AACCTCTTAAAATCTATTTTGCTTGTTAATTGTCTCTCAAAGTAAGGAAATGTATTTTTGTAGGACTTGGTTCATATACTACTTTTAATAATAGCAAGACAGGGAGTTGTGCCAAAGTTAGAGATTCCCATTGGGGATTATTTGTTAGCTATGCCTCTGTATTATAAGAATTGCTGTAGTGGTGATATAATTCATATCTGTATCCAAAGATATATAAAGCACAGATGTGTCATTTGTGAGTGCCTTCAAAACTGAGAAGGGCTTGGATTACTGTTTCCTGCAGAGGTAAAGAACTCCTTTTCTGGCACAGTAGATAGCACCTTTCCTGATGACAAATAAATTGTAGAGCAACTTTGTAGCAAAGGCAAATATATATTGATCAAATTTAGCCATCCAACACACTTCCTCTTATGACCTAAGCATGGAGGTTGTTTCTGCAGAGCTCTAACGCTAACGAATTAATCCACTGCATCATTGGAACAACTGATTTTTATTTTATTTGAAATTTTTGAAAGATATAAGATCATGCATTGCTGTACAGTTTTTCTGTTTGCTGTAACAAGCATTTTATTTTGTGTGCAATGTTTTTAAAATATGCTGATCACCATAAGATCTTTTCCTCAGTTGCAAAAATAAGCATAGGAAATAATTGTAAAATTTCAGGGTAAGGGTTTGGTTTTAATTTCAATAGGAGCCACTAGGTGTGTGTGTTTGGCTATGTTGCTTTTTAATAAATATTACATGAAATCATATCTATATCTGACAGATATTTTCTGAAGGAAATGTCAATAGCAAGCCAGAGCACTGGACATAATAAAAAGGCCTATGTAAAAATTCAGCTGGCATTTGGTACTATGAACAGAAAACTCAGCAATTCCCCTGCCCTAGCCTGATTGTGCTCTGGCAGTTAATTCTACCCCTCTTGATTATCACAAGGAATAGGAAAAACAAACCCTTTTCTCTTTCCACAAGAAGGGTGTTTTTTCTAAATTTTATGCAATGCATCAGTTGCATATTAATCTGATATTGATAAAAGAAGCAAGCCACTCATTGTAAATTATAAATTTTAAAGGCGAAAGAAAATAAGCTCCTTTTGCACTCACATCTGTAGCTATCTGAATGTAAAGTTAAACTATACATTTGTTCATGACATAAACTGTATTGACCCCATGCATGTAGTTAATGTTCATGACAATGCATCTTAAAGATACAAATCTTTTCCTGACTGGCTGTTGTCAAGATTATAATACAGATAATAACATAATTAGGGATAAAGTCTTAGAGAAGATTTAAGTTTTGATAGCATAGGATACCTTTATCTAAATCTTAAGATACCTTCATGTTGCAAGGCCGTACAGTGAAGGTTCTAATGATTTCATGATTCCAACACATCCCTTGAAGGATAAATTGGATTTAAATGCTGATGATTTAGCTGATCTAGTAGCTTGTGCAAGTTCTTTCAGGTGGACAGCCATATGGATTGAAAGACAGATAGACTAAGACGTGGGGGCATTTTTCTTCCCCAGTTACCCTCTATAAAATCATGCCTGATGTTCAGAAAACAAAAACTGTTCATTTCCATTACTGTTTGGATAATATTGCCCATGGTATTAAGTGAAATACGCTGATTGAATTTACACAATATTGTTCAAAAATGGATTCTCAGTGGAACACTTCTGATATCTTCTTATAGCAGCACATGGTAAGCATTATGCACAAACAGACCATTAGTGTGCATCTTGAAGGTACAAGTCAGCCCACTGTGCTCTAACTGGGGCAGGAGAAGGAAATTTTCCGCCTCAGTGATTCTCAGATTTTGGAAGCAATGCCAGAGGAGAAATCAACTGGGCTTGAATTCTCCTATTAGGAACTGGTCTGTGTTGGAGACAGCTTAGCAAGCATAACAATGCCCATGTTTGGGTTGTCTTTGAGGACTAAATCAGGGACGTCTGGATCTAAAAGCACAAATTTCTGCCACTTTAGCTAAAGGACAAAGCTCACTACCATGGAGGTGGTAGCAGACACACAAACCCCTATTTAAAATCTAACCATCAAGGGGACTAAAGACTAGCATTGTGTTAATGTAGGTCACATAAGCACTTAATGTAATTCGTGTTTTCAAAAAAGCAGTTTGGAGAAGTGGATGACCCTTGGGTCTGTTGTATTAGGGTAGGGGATTTTAGTCCCTTCTCTGCCTGAAGAGACCTTTCAGTTATCTAATTTGTAAAATGGATGACAGATGATTGCCTTCCACTAAGATAGAGAAAAGTGACTTTGGTTAATAAAGGTTGTGAAGTGCACAGACATATTAACAGCAGGCAGAGGACGGGGGGTCACTCTCTCCTTCTCTTGTCAAAAATGTGTTACATTTTACAATGAATTTGTGACAGATCTGCCAAACATGGGACACTTGGCAGGTCTGCTCCAGTAAAGATTAATAAAAAACCAGCAGCAGCAGCAGCAATAACAGAATGAAATGAACCAGACCTAAATGTTGGCAAAGAGCTATGTTTCTTGTATATGTTCCTATGCTCTTACATAGACAGTTATTGGACACCATATCTAAAGCACCATTTATACCACAAACAAAGGATAGTTACTAGAATTAGCTTATTAAAGGCTCCCATGTCCCTTATAATTGTCAGTTATCAGCAAAATAAAATTTCATTTGCTATTGTGGCTTGACTAATAATCTAAAACCAAGCAAAGTAGTCACTTCTGGTGGATAAACACTGAGAAGGAATGAGGAATAAGCAGAACCAGCCTGCTTAAAGTTAAAACTAGTTCTAGATTTCCACTAAGGACAAATCAAGCTTTATTCCTTTTTTTGCAACTTCAGAACTATAATTGGCTAAACAATAAAATTGCAATTCTCAAGTGAGGATTTCTATTGAGGCTCTTGTTCTATAACCCATGGAGGAGATTATAATGGGGGGGAAAGAGTATTTCATGAGCTGGACAGGGACTGTGAAATGCTGTAACACTGCGAGCTGAGAAACAAACATAAAAGGGAAGTTAAAGATGCTGTTTTGTTATCTTGGATCAAATGTCAACCATCTATAGCTGTTCACAAAAAGAGGTCAAGTGCCAGTTCCCCCTGCTGAAATAATCAATGGCTACAGATATTGCACTCAACTTCTGTTAATTCCAGGGCTGCTGTGAACCAGACACACACTCTCACACAGCTGTAAGCTCTAAAGTTTTTTATACGTATGCATCAATTGTAGTTGGTGTCACATTTAATAGATGCATGACCAGAAGTAGTGGTTTGATTTTTGCATACTTTTCTATAGTTGTTGACAGGAGAGTTTTGTTGACACAGTGCTTTACATTTGAGAACACAGGTTGAGTATAATTGAGTTTTTCTGACTAAGAGGTGACACCGCTGGGCATCTCTGCATAATGAATTGAGGACCTAGGGAGATCAATGAAAGTGTCTCCATTGACTACAGTAGAATTTAGAGAAGGCTCTGTAAGGTCTCAATGTAATTCTTGAGATTTTTCTCATCACCATCCTGCTCCCATTCAAGTCATTTACTCCAACAGTTAAGGATGGAGCCCTATGTTAGGCAAATCTTTTCTTATTGATTTCAAACACTTTCTCTGAGATTTCTGCACTTTCCATTTTTAGTACATTTTTAAAGTTTTAAACCTGCTAAAGCCTGCTCTTCCTTCACTTAAAGTCATTGGCCAAAGTCTAAAACAGGAGTGAGTGAGTTTCTGTAGAACTGTGTGAAATATAGCAGAAGTCTGGTTGGTTAGTTGTATTAGGGAGCTTGGGGTAAGAGTGGAATTGTCTGGTGTATATGGTGAATGTTCAAGTGGAGGGGTGTATGCCTCTGACTGTCGAAATTAAAGGGAGCTGTACGGATAGATGCCTTTTTCATTGCTTGCTTTTTTGGTTTTGTGTTAGGTACATTAGGTATCTTGACCTCACTGAATTCAGTGATAGAAGTCTCATTGACTTCACTGGTGCCAAGATTTCACCAATTTTGTATAGACCAATGTTGACTCGCACACAATACTATTTTTGTGCATAACCATAAATATGATATGTATGTTGGACTTATGTCTCCTATATGAACTAATATGAAAGTGATCTCTTTGTATTTTTGAACCCACATATGTCACATAGTATTTTATGTCATACAAAATAAATGCCCTTTCTACAGATGGAGACCCCTTTCTAATGATTAAAACAATTAAAAAAAAAATTACTTGGGGATCCCCCTGTGTAGGGTCAGTATTATGCTTTGAAAAGTTCAAGACATTGATCTAGGGCAGTGGATTGGATCCAGTTCTGGGTATTCCTGCAAACTGGGACATGTGGTCACTAGATCAATACAATCTATGTTGTGCTTCTTTGGGACCTGGTCCATTGAGATTAACAAAAAAAAGATTCCCATTGACTTCATTGGGCAGTGGATTTAGGTTTCTAATACATAACTTTAAATTCAAGAATAATGCTAAGGGCAGGGCCGGCGGTTCCATTTAGGTGACGTAGGCAGTCGCCTAGGGCACTAGGATTTGGGAGGTGGTATTTTGCGGCCCTTGGCGGCAATTCGGCGGTGGGGGGTCCTTCCACGCTCTGGGTCGTCGTCGGCAATTCTGTGGCGGGTCCTTCACTCGCTCCGGGACCCGTCTCCGACGTGCCCCGAAGACCGGGAGCCACGGAAGGACCCCCCTTCCACCGCAGAATTGCTGCCAACGACCGGGAGCGTGGAAGGACCCCCGCCTAGGGCGCCAAAAACCCTGGCGCTGCTCCTGGCTAAGGGCCTAATTCTGACACCCTTATATTGCAAGTAAGTACTACTCAGTGTGAGTAAGTGTGGCAGAAGTGAGCTCTAAGTGAATTTATTCTGATCTTGAAAACAAAATTACATTCCACCTGTCTGTTTGTACGTGGTGACAGATTGTACATGCATCCGGCGAAGTGGGTATTCACCCACAAAAGCTCATGCTCTAATACGTCTGTTAGTCGATAAGGTGCCACAGGACTTTGCTGCTTTTACAGATCCAGACTAACATGGCTACTCCTCTGAAAGATTGATTGTAGTTCCTGTAATAAGCCTCTGTCCCAAATCTGGACTTTAGTGTCCAAAATCTGGGTGCTTAGCATGAACCTCCAAGCTTAATTACCAGCTTGGATCTTATCTCGCTGCCACCAATCAGGATTCTGAGTACCTGATAAACTCTCTGGTCTCCCCAAA